>NW_027257072.1:0-51261 GCF_029215685.1 Pituophis catenifer annectens | reverse complement strand
AATTGGCAGTAGGGCTCAATTCAGGAGAAAAGGAAACTTTTGACCCAGAGCTCAGATTTGCAGAAGAAACACATATTCATGCTCCTCACGGTCTGAAAAGCACAAAAACAGGTTCAATTTTCAAGTATGAGCTTTCCCTGAGGAGTTAGACCTAAGTGCATCTCAGAATTGGCAATAGGGCTCAATTCAGGAGAAAAGGAAACTTTTGACCCAGAGCTCAGATTTGCAGAAGAAACACATATTCATGCTCCTCACGGTCTGAAAAGCACAAAAACAGGGTTCAATTTTCAAGTATGAGCTTTCCCTGAGGAGTTAGACCTAAGTGCATCTCAGAATTGGCAATAGGGCTCAATCAGGAGAAAAGGAAACTTTTGATCCAGAGCTCAGATTTGCAGAAGAAACACATATTCATGCTCCTCACGGTCTGAAAAGCACAAAAACAGATTCAATTTTCAAGTACGAGCTTTACCTGAGGAGTTAGACCAAAGTGCATCTCAGAATTGGCAGTAGGGCTCAATTCAGCCAGAAAAGGAAACTTTTGACCCAAAGCTCAGATTTGTAGAAGAAACACATATTCATGCTCCTCACGGTCTGAAAAGTACAAAAACAGGTTCAATTTGCAAGTACGAGCTTTCCCTGAGGAGTTAGACCAAACTGAATCTCAGAATTGGCAGCAGGGCTCAATTCAGCCAGAAAACCTAACTTTTGATACAGAGCTCAGATTTCCAGAAGAAACACATATTCATACTCTTCACGGTCTGAAAAGCACAAAAACTCCTTCAATTTTCAAGCACGAGCTTTACCGGAAGAGTTAGTACAAAGTGCACCTCAGATTTGGCAGTAGGGCTCAATTCAGGCAGAAAACGTAACTTTGGACCCAGACCTCACATTTGTAGAAGAAACACATATTCATGCTCCTCACGGGTTTTAAAAGCACAAAAACAGATTCAATTTTCAAGTACGAGCTTTCCCTGAGGTGTTAGACCAAAGTGCATCACAGAATTGGCAGTAGGGCTCAATTCAGCCAGAAAACGTAACTTTTGATACAGAGCTCAGATTTCCAGAAGAAACACATATTCATGCTCTTCACGGTCTGAAAAGCACAAAAACTCCCTTCAATTTTCAAGCACGAGCTTTCCCGGAAGAGTTAGTACAAAGTGCACCTCAGATTTGGCAGTAGGGCTCAATTCAGGCAGAAAACGTAACTTTGGACCCAGACCTCACATTTGTAGAAGAAACACATATTCATGCTCCTCACGGTTTTAAAAGCACAAAAACAGATTCAATTTTCAAGTACGAGCTTTCCCTGAGGTGTTAGACCAAAGTGCATCACAGAATTGGCAGTAGGGCTCAATTCAGCCAGAAAACGTAACTTTTGATACAGAGCTCAGATTTGCAGAAGAAACACATATTCATGCTCTTCACGGTCTGAAAAGCACAAAAACTCCTTCAATTTTCAAGCACGAGCTTTCCGGAAGAGTTAGTACAAAGTGCACCTCAGATTTGGCAGTAGGGCTCAATTCAGCCAGAAAAGGAAACTTTTGACCCAAAGCTCAGATTTGTAGAAGAAACACATATTCATGCTCCTCACGGTCTGAAAAGCACAAAAACAGGTTCAATTTGCAAGTACGAGCTTTCCCTGAGGAGTTAGACCAAACTGAATCTCAGAATTGGCAGTAGGGCTCAATTCAGCCAGAAAACCTAACTTTTGATACAGAGCTCAGATTTCCAGAAGAAACACATATTCATGCTCCTCACGGTCTGAAAAGCACAAAAACAGATTCAATTTTCAAGTACGAGCTTTCTCTGAGGAGTTAGAGCAAAGTTCATCTCAGAATGGCAGTGGGGCTCAATTCAGCCAGAAAACGTAACTTTTGATAAAGAGCTCAGATTTGCAGAAGAAAATATATTCATGCTCCCCACGGTCTGAAAAGCACAAAAACAGATTCAATTTTCAAGTACGAGCTTTACCTGAGGAGTTAGACCAAAGTGCATCTCAGAATTGGCAGTAGGGCTCAATTCAGGAGAAAAGGAAACTTTTGACCCAGAGCTCAGATTTGCAGAAGAAACACATATTCATGCTCCTCACGGTCTGAAAAGCACAAAAACAGGTTCAATTTTCAAGTATGAGCTTTCCCTGAGGAGTTAGACCTAAGTGCATCTCAGAATTGGCAGTAGGGCTCAATTCAGGAGAAAAGGAAACTTTTGACCCAGAGCTCAGATTTGCAGAAGAAACACATATTCATGCTCCTCACGGGTCTGAAAAGCACAAAAACAGGTTCAATTTTCAAGTATGAGCTTTCCCTGAGGAGTTAGACCTAAGTGCATCTCAGAATTGGCAATAGGGCTCAATTCAGGAGAAAAGGAAACTTTTGACCCAGAGCTCAGATTTGCAGAAGAAACACATATTCATGCTCCTCACGGTCTGAAAAGCACAAAAACAGATTCAATTTTCAAGTACGAGCTTTACCTGAGGAGTTAGACCAAAGTGCATCTCAGAATTGGCAGTAGGGCTCAATTCAGCCAGAAAACGTAACATTTTATAAAGAGCTCAGATTTGCAGAAGAAATGCATATTCATGCTCCTCACGGTCTGAAAAGCACAAAAACAGATTCAATTTTCAAGTACGAGCTTTCTCTGAGGGAGTTAGAGCAAAGGTTCATCTCAGAATGGCAGTGGGGCTCAATTCAGCCAGAAAACGTAACTTTTGATAAAGAGCTCAGATTTGCAGAAGAAAAATATATTCATGCTCCCCACGGTCTGAAAAGCACAAAAACAGATTCAATTTTCAAGTACGAGCTTTACCTGAGGAGTTTAGACCAAAGTGCATCTCAGAATTGGCAGTAGGGCTCAATTCAGGAGAAAAGGAAACTTTTGACCCAGAGCTCAGATTTGCAGAAGAAACACATATTCATGCTCCTCACGGTCTGAAAAGCACAAAAAACAGGTTCAATTTTCAAGTATGAGCTTTCCCTGAGGAGTTAGACCTAAGTGCATCTCAGAATTGGCAGTAGGGCTCAATTCAGGAGAAAAGGAAACTTTTGACCCAGAGCTCAGATTTGCAGAAGAAACACATATTCATGCTCCTCACGGTCTGAAAAGCACAAAAACAGATTCAATTTTCAAGTACGAGCTTTTACCTGAGGAGTTAGACCAAAGTGCATCTCAGAATTGGCAGTAGGGCTCAATTCAGCCAGAAAACGTAACTTTTGATACAGAGCTCAGATTTGCAGAAGAAACACATATTCATGCTCTTCACGGTCTGAAAAGCACAAAAACTCCTTCAATTTTCAAGCACGAGCTTTCCCGGAAGAGTTAGTACAAAGTGCACCTCAGATTTAGCAGTAGGGCTCAATTCAGCCAGAAAAGGAAACTTTTGACCCAAAGCTCAGTTTTGTAGAAGAAACACATATTCATGCTCCTCACGGTCTGAAAAGCACAAAAACAGATTCAATTTTCAAGTACGAGCTTTCCCTGAGGAGTTAGACCAAAGTGCATCACAGAATTGGCAGTAGGGCTCAATTCAGCCAGAAAACGTAACTTTTGATACAGAGCTCAGATTTCCAGAAGAAACACATATTCATGCTCTTCACGGTCTGAAAAGCACAAAAACTCCTTCAATTTTTCAAGCACGAGCTTTCCCGGAAGAGTTAGTACAAAGTGCACCTCAGATTTGGCAGTAGGGCTCAATTCAGGCAGAAAACGTAACTTTGGACCCAGACCTCACATTTGTAGAAGAAACACATATTCATGCTCCTCACGGTTTTAAAAGCACAAAAACAGATTCAATTTTCAAGTACGAGCTTTCCCTGAGGTGTTAGACCAAAGTGCATCACAGAATTGGCAGTAGGGCTCAATTCAGCCAGAAAACGTAACTTTTGATACAGAGCTCAGATTTCCAGAAGAAACACATATTCATGCTCTTCACGGTCTGAAAAGCACAAAAACTCCTTCAATTTTCAAGTACGAGCTTTACCTGAGGCGTTAGACCTATGTGCATCTCAGAAGTGGCAGTAGGGCTCAATTCAGGAGAAATGAGAAACTTTTGACCCAGAGCTCAGATTTGTAGAAGAAACACATATTCATAGCTCCTCACGGTCTGAAAAGCACAAAAACAGATTCAATTTTCAAGTATGAGCTTTCCCTGAGGAGTTAGACCAAACTGCTTCTCAGAATTAGCAGTAGGGCTCAATTCAGCCAGAAAACGTAACGTTTGATACAGAGCTCAGATTTGCAGAAGAAATGCATATTCATGCTTCCTCACGGTCTGAAAAGCACAAAAACAGATTCAATTTTCAAGTACGAGCTTTCTCTGAGGAGTTAGAGCAAAGTTCATCTCAGAATTGGCAGTGGGGCTCAATTCAGCCAGAAAAGGAAACTTTTGACCCAAAGCTCAGATTTGTAGAAGAAACACATATTCATGCTCCTCACGGTCTGAAAAGCACAAAAACAGATTCAATTTTCAAGTACGAGCTTTACCTGAGGAGTTAGACCAAAGTGCATCTCAGAATTGGGCAGTAGGGCTCAATTCAGCCAGAAAACGTAACATTTTATAAAGAGCTCAGATTTGCAGAAGAAATGCATATTCATGCTCCTCACGGTCTGAAAAGCACAAAAACAGATTCAATTTTCAAGTACGAGCTTTCTCTGAGGAGTTAGAGCAAAGTTCATCTCAGAATGGCAGTGGGGCTCAATTCAGCCAGAAAACGTAACTTTTGATAAAGAGCTCAGATTTGCAGAAGAAAAATATATTCATGCTCCCCACGGTCTGAAAAGCACAAAAACAGATTCAATTTTCAAGTACGAGCTTTACCTGAGGAGTTAGACCAAAGTGCATCTCAGATTTGGCAGTAGGGCTCAATTCAGGAGAAAAGGAAACTTTTGACCCAGAGCTCAGATTTGCAGAAGAAACACATATTCATGCTCCTCACGGTCTGAAAAGCACAAAAACAGGTTCAATTTTCAAGTATGAGCTTTCCCTGAGGAGTTAGACCTAAGTGCATCTCAGAATTGGCAGTAGGGCTCAATTCAGGAGAAAAGGAAACTTTTGACCCAGAGCTCAGATTTGCAGAAGAAACACATATTCATGCTCCTCACGGTCTGAAAAGCACAAAAACAGGTTCAATTTTCAAGTATGAGCTTTTCCCTGAGGAGTTAGACCTAAGTGCATCTCAGAATTGGCAGTAGGGCTCAATTCAGCCAGAAAAGGAAACTTTTGACCCAAAGCTCAGATTTGTAGAAGAAACACATTATTCATGCTCCTCACGGTCTGAAAAGCACAAAAAGAGATTGAATTTTCAAGTACGAGCTTTACCTCAGGAGTTAGACCAAAGTGCATCTCAGAATTGGCAGTAGGGCTCAATTCAGCCAGAAAACGTAACTTTTGATAAAGAGCTCAGATTTGCAGAAGAAAAATATATTCATGCTCCTCACGGTCTGAAAAGCACAAAAACAGATTCAATTTTCATGTACGAGCTTTCCCTGAGGAATTAGACCAAAGTGCATCTCAGAATTGGCAGTAGGGCTCAATTCAGCCAGAAAACGTAACTTTTGATACAGAGCTCAGATTTCCAGAAGAAACACATATTCATGCTCTTCACGGTCTGAAAAGCACAAAAACTCCTTCAATTTTCAAGCACGAGCTTTCCCGGAAGAGTTAGTACAAAGTGCACCTCAGT
Source organism: Pituophis catenifer annectens (assembly GCF_029215685.1). Taxonomy (NCBI): domain Eukaryota; kingdom Metazoa; phylum Chordata; class Lepidosauria; order Squamata; family Colubridae; genus Pituophis; species Pituophis catenifer. Next base: position 45,583 of record NW_027257072.1, on the reverse strand, counting down.
TTTGGCAGTATGGGCTCAATTCAGCCAGAAAAGGAAACTTTTGACCCAGAGCTTAGATTTGCAGAAGAAAAACATATTCATGCTCCTCACGGTCTGAAAAGCACAAAAACAGATTCAATTTTCAAGTACGAGCTTTACCTGAGGCGTTAGACCTATGTGCATCTCAGAATTGGCAGTAGGGCTCAATTCAGGAGAAAAGGAAACTTTTGACCCAGAGCTCAGATTTGCAGAAGAAACACATATTCATGCTCCTCACGGTCTGAAAAGCACAAAAACAGGTTCAATTGTCAAGTATGAGCTTTCCCTGAGGAGTTAGACCTAAGTGCATCTCAGAATTGGCAGTAGGGCTCAATTCAGGAGAAAAAGGAAACTTTTGACCCAGAGCTAAGATTTGCAGAAGAAAAACATATTCATGCTCCTCACGGTCTGAAAAGCACAAAAACAGATTCAATTTTCGTGTACGAGCTTTCCCTGAGGAGTTAGACCTATGTGCATCTCAGAATTGGCAGTAGGGCTCAATTCAGGAGAAAAGGAAATTTTTGACCCAGAGCTTAGATTTGCAGAAGAAAAACATATTCATGCTCCTCACGGTCTGAAAAGCACAAAAACAGATTCAATTTTCATGTACGAGCTTTCCCTGAGGAGTTAGAGCAAAGTTCATCTCAGAATGGCAGTGGGGCTCAATTCAGCCAGAAAACGTAACTTTTGATAAAGAGCTCAGATTTGCAGAAGAAAAATATATTCATGCTCCCCACGGTCTGAAAAGCACAAAAACAGATTCAATTTTCAAGTACGAGCTTTACCTGAGGAGTTAGACCAAAGTGCATCTCAGAATTGGCAGTAGGGCTAAATTCAGGCAGAAAACGTAACTTGGGACCCAGAGCTCAGATTTGCAGAAGAAACACATATTCATGCTCCTCACGGTCTGAAAAGCACAAAAACAGGTTCAATTTTTCAAGTATGAGCTTTCCCTGAGGAGTTAGACCTAAGTGCATCTCAGAATTGGCAGTAGGGCTCAATTCAGGAGAAAAGGAAACTTTTGACCCAGAGCTCAGATTTGCAGAAGAAACACATATTCATGCTCCTCACGGTCTGAAAAGCACAAAAACAGGTTCAATTTTCAAGTATGAGCTTTCCCTGAGGAGTTAGACCTAAGTGCATCTCAGAATTGGCAATAGGGCTCAATTCAGGAGAAAAGGAAACTTTTGACCCAGAGCTCAGATTTGCAGAAGAAACACATATTCATGCTCCTCACGGTCTGAAAAGCACAAAAACAGATTCAATTTTCAAGTACGAGCTTTACCTGAGGAGTTAGACCAAAGTGCATCTCAGAATTGGCAGTAGGGCTCAATTCAGCCAGAAAACGTAACTTTTGATACAGAGCTCAGATTTGCAGAAGAAACACATATTCATGCTCTTCACGGTCTGAAAAGCACAAAAACTCCTTCAATTTTCAAGCACGAGCTTTCCCGGAAGAGTTAGTACAAAGTGCACCTCAGATTTGGCAGTAGGGCTCAATTCAGCCAGAAATGGAAACTTTTGACCCAAAGCTCAGATTTGTAGAAGAAACACATATTCATGCTCCTCACGGTCTGAAAAGCACAAAAACAGGTTCAATTTGCAAGTACGAGCTTTCCCTGAGGAGTTAGACCAAACTGAATCTCAGAATTGGCAGTAGGGCTCAATTCAGCCAGAAAACCTAACTTTTGATACAGAGCTCAGATTTCCAGAAGAAACACATATTCATGCTCTTCACGGTCTGAAAAGCACAAAAACTCCTTCAATTTTCAAGCACGAGCTTTCCCGGAAGAGTTAGTACAAAGTGCACCTCAGTTTTGGCAGTAGGGCTCAATTCAGCCAGAAAAGGAAACTTTTGACCCAAAGCTCAGATTTGTAGAAGAAACACATATTCATGCTCCTCACGGTCTGAAAAGCACAAAAAGAGATTGAATTTTCAAGTACGAGCTTTACCTCAGGAGTTAGACCAAAGTGCATCTCAGAATTGGCAGTAGGGCTCAATTCAGCCAGAAAACGTAACTTTTTGATAAAGAGCTCAGATTTGCAGAAGAAAAATATATTCATGCTCCTCACGGTCTGAAAAGCACAAAAACAGATTCAATTTTTCATGTACGAGCTTTCCCTGAGGAATTAGACCAAAGTGCATCTCAGAATTGGCAGTAGGGCTCAATTCAGCCAGAAAACGTAACTTTTGATACAGAGCTCAGATTTGCAGAAGAAACACATATTCATGCTCTTCACGTTCTGAAAAGCACAAAAACTCCTTCAATTTTCAAGCACGAGCCTTCCCGGAAGAGTTAGTACAAAGTGCACCTCAGATTTGGCAGTAGGGCTCAATTCAGCCAGAAAAGGAAACTTTTGACCCAAAGCTCAGATTTGTAGAAGAAACACATATTCATGCTCCTCACGGTCTGAAAAGCACAAAAACAGGTTCAATTTGCAAGTACGAGCTTTCCCTGAGGAGTTAGACCAAACTGAATCTCAGAATTGGCAGTAGGGCTCAATTCAGCCAGAAAACCTAACTTTTGATACAGAGCTCAGATTTCCAGAAGAAACACATATTCATGCTCTTCACGGTCTGAAAAGCACAAAAACTCCTTCAATTTTCAAGCACGAGCTTTCCCGGAAGAGTTAGTACAAAGTGCACCTCAGTTTTGGCAGTAGGGCTCAATTCAGCCAGAAAAGGAAACTTTTGACCCAAAGCTCAGATTTGTAGAAGAAACACATATTCATGCTCCTCACGGTCTGAAAAGCACAAAAAGAGATTGAATTTTCAAGTACGAGCTTTACCTCAGGAGTTAGACCAAAGTGCATCTCAGAATTGGCAGTAGGGCTCAATTCAGCCAGAAAACGTAACTTTTGATAAAGAGCTCAGATTTGCAGAAGAAAAATATATTCATGCTCCTCACGGTCTGAAAAGCACAAAAACAGATTCAATTTTCATGTACGAGCTTTCCCTGAGGAATTAGACCAAAGTGCATCACAGAATTGGCAGTAGGGCTCAATTCAGCCAGAAAACGTAACTTTTGATACAGAGCTCAGATTTCCAGAAGAAACACATATTCATGCTCTTCACGGTCTGAAAAGCACAAAAACTCCTTCAATTTTCAAGCACGAGCTTTCCCGGAAGAGTTAGTACAAAGTGCACCTCAGTTTTGGCAGTAGGGGTCAATTCAGCCAGAAAAGGAAACTTTTGACCCAGAGCTTAGATTTGCAGAAGAAAAACATATTCATGCTCCTCACGGTCTGAAAAGCACAAAAACAGATTCAATTTTCAAGTACGAGCTTTACCTGAGGCGTTAGACCTATGTGCATCTCAGAATTGGCAGTAGGGCTCAATTCAGGAGAAAAGGAAACTTTTGACCCAGAGCTCAGATTTGCAGAAGAAACACATATTCATGCTCCTCACGGTCTGAAAAGCACAAAAACAGGTTCAATTTTCAAGTATGAGCTTTCCCTGAGGAGTTAGACCTAAGTGCATCTCAGAATTGGCAGTAGGGCTCAATTCAGGAGAAAAGGAAACTTTTGACCCAGAGCTAAGATTTGCAGAAGAAAAACATATTCATGCTCCTCACGGTCTGAAAAGCACAAAAACAGATTCAATTTTCGTGTACGAGCTTTCCCTGAGGAGTTAGACCTATGTGCATCTCAGAATTGGCAGTAGGGCTCAATTCAGGAGAAAAGGAAATTTTTGACCCAGAGCTTAGATTTGCAGAAGAAAAACATATTCATGCTCCTCACGGTCTGAAAAGCACAAAAACAGATTCAATTTTCATGTACGAGCTTTCCCTGAGGAGTTAGACTAAAGTGCATCTCAGAATTGGCAGTAGGGCTCAATTCAGCCAGAAAAGGAAACTTTTGACCCAAAGCTCAGATTTGTAGAAGAAACACATATTCATGCTCTTCACGGTCTGAAAAGCACAAAAACTCCTTCAATTTTCAAGCACGAGCTTTCCCGGAAGAGTTAGTACAAAGTGCACCTCAGTTTTGGCAGTAGGGCTCAATTCAGCCAGAAAAGTAAACTTTTGACCCAAAGCTCAGATTTGTAGAAGAAACACATATTCATGCTCCTCACGGTCTGAAAAGCACAAAAACAGGTTCAATTTTCAAGTACGAGCTTTACCTGAGGCGTTAGACCTAAGTGCATCTCAGAATTGGCAGAAGGGCTCAATTCAGGAGAAAAGGAAACTTTTGACCCAGAGCTCAGATTTGCAGAAGAAACACATATTCATGCTCCTCACGGTCTGAAAAGCAGAAAAACAGATTCAATTTTCATGTACGAGCTTTCCCTGAGGAGTTAGACTAAAGTGCATCTCAGAATTGGCAGTAGTGCTCATTTCAGCCAGAAAAGGAAACTTTTCACCCAGAGCTCAGATTTGCAGAAGAAACACATATTCTTGCTCCTCATGGTCTGAAAAGCACAAAAACAGATTCAGTTTTCAAGTAGAAGCTCTCCCTGAGGAGTTAGACCAATCTGCTTCTCAGAATTGGCAGTAGGGCTCAATTCAGCCAGAAAACGTAACGTTTGATACAGAGCTCAGATTTGCAGAAGAAATGCATATTCATGCTCCTCACGGTCTGAAAAGCACAAAAACAGATTCAGTTTTCAAGTAGAAGCTCTCCCTGAGGAGTTAGACCAAACTGCTTCTCAGAATTGGCAGTAGGGCTCAATTCAGCCAGAAAACGTAACGTTTGATACAGAGCTCAGATTTGCAGAAGAAATGCATATTCATGCTCCTCACGGTCTGAAAAGCACAAAAACAGATTCAATTTTCAAGTACGAGCTTTCTCTGAGGAGTTAGAGCAAAGTTCATCTCAGAATGGCAGTGGGGCTCAATTCAGCCAGAAAACGTAACTTTTGATAAAGAGCTCAGATTTGCAGAAGAAAAATATATTCATGCTCCCCACGGTCTGAAAAGCACAAAAACAGATTCAATTTTCAAGTACGAGCTTTACCTGAGGAGTTAGACCAAAGTGCATCTCAGAATTGGCAGTAGGGCTAAATTCAGGCAGAAAACGTAACTTTGGACCCAGAGGTCACATTTGCAGAAGAAACACATATTCATGCTCCTCACGGTCTGAAAAGAACAAAAACGCCTTCAATTTTCAAGTACGAGCTTTACCTGAGGCGTTAGACCTAAGTGCATCTCAGAATTGGCAGTAGGGCTCAATTCAGGAGAAAAGGAAACTTTTGACCCAGAGCTCAGATTTGCAGAAGAAACACATATTCATGCTCCTCACGGTCTGAAAAGCACAAAAACAGATTCAATTTTCAAGTATGAGCTTTCCCTGAGGAGTTAGACCAAACTGCTTCTCAGAATTGGCAGTAGGGCTCAATTCAGCCAGAAAACGTAACGTTTGATACAGAGCTCAGATTTGCAGAAGAAATGCATATTCATGCTCCTCACGGTCTGAAAAGCACAAAAACAGATTCAATTTTCAAGTACGAGCTTTCTCTGAGGAGTTAGAGCAAAGTTCATCTCAGAATTGGCAGTGGGGCTCAATTCAGCCAGAAAACGTAACTTTTGATAAAGAGCTCAGATTTGCAGAAGAAAAATATATTCATGCTCCTCACGGTCTGAAAAGTACAAAAACAGATTCAATTTTCAAGTACGAGCTTTCTCTGAGGAGTTAGAGCAAAGTTCATCTCAGAATTGGCAGTGGGGCTCAATTCAGCCAGAAAACGTAACTTTTGATAAAGAGCTCAGATTTGCAGAAGAAACACATATTCATGCTCCTCACGGTTTTAAAAGCACAAAAACAGATTCAATTTTCAAGTACGAGCTTTCCCTGAGGAGATAGACCAGAGTGCATCACAGAATTGGTAGTAGGGCTCAATTCAGCCAGAAAACGTAACTTTTGATACAGAGCTCAGATTTCCAGAAGAAACACATATTCATGCTGTTCACGGTCTGAAAAGCACAAAAACTCCTTCAATTTTCAAGCACGAGCTTTCCCGGAAGAGTTAGTACAAAGTGCACCTCAGTTTTGGCAGTAGGGCTCAATTCAGCCAGAAAAGGAAACTTTTGACCTAGAGCTTAGATTTGCAGAAGAAACACATATTCATGCTGTTCACGGTCTGAAAAGCACAAAAACTCCTTCAATTTTCAAGCACGAGCTTTCCCGGAAGAGTTAGTACAAAGTGCACCTCAGTTTTGGCAGTAGGGCTCAATTCAGCCAGAAAAGGAAACTTTTGACCTAGAGCTTAGATTTGCAGAAGAAACACATATTCATGCTCCTCACGGTCTGAAAAGCACAAAAACAGGTTCAATTGTCAAGTATGAGCTTTCCCTGAGGAGTTAGACCTAAGTGCATCTCAGAATTGGCAGTAGGGCTCAATTCAGGAGAAAAGGAAACTTTTGACCCAGAGCTAAGATTTGCAGAAGAAAAACATATTCATGCTCCTCACGGTCTGAAAAGCACAAAAACAGATTCAATTTTCGTGTACGAGCTTTCCCTGAGGAGTTAGACCTATGTGCATCTCAGAATTGGCAGTAGGGCTCAATTCAGGAGAAAAGGAAATTTTTGACCCAGAGCTTAGATTTGCAGAAGAAAAACATATTCATGCTCCTCACGGTCTGAAAAGCACAAAAACAGATTCAATTTTCATGTACGAGCTTTCCCTGAGGAGTTAGAGCAAAGTTCATCTCAGAATGGCAGTGGGGCTCAATTCAGCCAGAAAACGTAACTTTTGATAAAGAGCTCAGATTTGCAGAAGAAAAATATATTCATGCTCCCCACGGTCTGAAAAGCACAAAAACAGATTCAATTTTCAAGTACGAGCTTTACCTGAGGAGTTAGACCAAAGTGCATCTCAGAATTGGCAGTAGGGCTAAATTCAGGCAGAAAACGTAACTTGGGACCCAGAGCTCAGATTTGCAGAAGAAACACATATTCATGCTCCTCACGGTCTGAAAAGCACAAAAACAGGTTCAATTTTCAAGTATGAGCTTTCCCTGAGGAGTTAGACCTAAGTGCATCTCAGAATTGGCAGTAGGGCTCAATTCAGGAGAAAAGGAAACTTTTGACCCAGAGCTCAGATTTGCAGAAGAAACACATATTCATGCTCCTCACGGTCTGAAAAGCACAAAAACAGGTTCAATTTTCAAGTATGAGCTTTCCCTGAGGAGTTAGACCTAAGTGCATCTCAGAATTGGCAATAGGGCTCAATTCAGGAGAAAAGGAAACTTTTGACCCAGAGCTCAGATTTGCAGAAGAAACACATATTCATGCTCCTCACGGTCTGAAAAGCACAAAAACAGATTCAATTTTCAAGTACGAGCTTTACCTGAGGAGTTAGACCAAAGTGCATCTCAGAATTGGCAGTAGGGCTCAATTCAGCCAGAAAACGTAACTTTTGATACAGAGCTCAGATTTGCAGAAGAAACACATATTCATGCTCTTCACGGTCTGAAAAGCACAAAAACTCCTTCAATTTTCAAGCACGAGCTTTCCCGGAAGAGTTAGTACAAAGTGCACCTCAGATTTGGCAGTAGGGCTCAATTCAGCCAGAAATGGAAACTTTTGACCCAAAGCTCAGATTTGTAGAAGAAACACATATTCATGCTCCTCACGGTCTGAAAAGCACAAAAACAGGTTCAATTTGCAAGTACGAGCTTTCCCTGAGGAGTTAGACCAAACTGAATCTCAGAATTGGCAGTAGGGCTCAATTCAGCCAGAAAACCTAACTATTGATACAGAGCTCAGATTTCCAGAAGAAACACATATTCATGCTCTTCACGGTCTGAAAAGCACAAAAACTCCTTCAATTTTCAAGCACGAGCTTTCCCGGAAGAGTTAGTACAAAGTGCACCTCAGTTTTGGCAGTAGGGCTCAATTCAGCCAGAAAAGGAAACTTTTGACCCAAAGCTCAGATTTGTAGAAGAAACACATATTCATGCTCCTCACGGTCTGAAAAGCACAAAAAGAGATTGAATTTTCAAGTACGAGCTTTACCTCAGGAGTTAGACCAAAGTGCATCTCAGAATTGGCAGTAGGGCTCAATTCAGCCAGAAAACGTAACTTTTGATAAAGAGCTCAGATTTGCAGAAGAAAAATATATTCATGCTCCTCACGGTCTGAAAAGCACAAAAACAGATTCAATTTTCATGTACGAGCTTTCCCTGAGGAATTAGACCAAAGTGCATCTCAGAATTGGCAGTAGGGCTCAATTCAGCCAGAAAACGTAACTTTTGATACAGAGCTCAGATTTGCAGAAGAAACACATATTCATGCTCTTCACGTTCTGAAAAGCACAAAAACTCCTTCAATTTTCAAGCACGAGCCTTCCCGGAAGAGTTAGTACAAAGTGCACCTCAGATTTGGCAGTAGGGCTCAATTCAGCCAGAAAAGGAAACTTTTGACCCAAAGCTCAGATTTGTAGAAGAAACACATATTCATGCTCCTCACGGTCTGAAAAGCACAAAAACAGGTTCAATTTGCAAGTACGAGCTTTCCCTGAGGAGTTAGACCAAACTGAATCTCAGAATTGGCAGTAGGGCTCAATTCAGCCAGAAAACCTAACTTTTGATACAGAGCTCAGATTTCCAGAAGAAACACATATTCATGCTCTTCACGGTCTGAAAAGCACAAAAACTCCTTCAATTTTCAAGCACGAGCTTTCCCGGAAGAGTTAGTACAAAGTGCACCTCAGTTTTGGCAGTAGGGCTCAATTCAGCCAGAAAAGGAAACTTTTGACCCAAAGCTCAGATTTGTAGAAGAAACACATATTCATGCTCCTCACGGTCTGAAAAGCACAAAAAGAGATTGAATTTTCAAGTACGAGCTTTACCTCAGGAGTTAGACCAAAGTGCATCTCAGAATTGGCAGTAGGGCTCAATTCAGCCAGAAAACGTAACTTTTGATAAAGAGCTCAGATTTGCAGAAGAAAAATATATTCATGCTCCTCACGGTCTGAAAAGCACAAAAACAGATTCAATTTTCATGTACGAGCTTTCCCTGAGGAATTAGACCAAAGTGCATCACAGAATTGGCAGTAGGGCTCAATTCAGCCAGAAAACGTAACTTTTGATACAGAGCTCAGATTTCCAGAAGAAACACATATTCATGCTCTTCACGGTCTGAAAAGCACAAAAACTCCTTCAATTTTCAAGCACGAGCTTTCCCGGAAGAGTTAGTACAAAGTGCACCTCAGTTTTGGCAGTAGGGGTCAATTCAGCCAGAAAAGGAAACTTTTGACCCAGAGCTTAGATTTGCAGAAGAAAAACATATTCATGCTCCTCACGGTCTGAAAAGCACAAAAACAGATTCAATTTTCAAGTACGAGCTTTACCTGAGGCGTTAGACCTATGTGCATCTCAGAATTGGCAGTAGGGCTCAATTCAGGAGAAAAGGAAACTTTTGACCCAGAGCTCAGATTTGCAGAAGAAACACATATTCATGCTCCTCACGGTCTGAAAAGCACAAAAACAGGTTCAATTTTCAAGTATGAGCTTTCCCTGAGGAGTTAGACCTAAGTGCATCTCAGAATTGGCAGTAGGGCTCAATTCAGGAGAAAAGGAAACTTTTGACCCAGAGCTAAGATTTGCAGAAGAAAAACATATTCATGCTCCTCACGGTCTGAAAAGCACAAAAACAGATTCAATTTTCGTGTACGAGCTTTCCCTGAGGAGTTAGACCTATGTGCATCTCAGAATTGGCAGTAGGGCTCAATTCAGGAGAAAAGGAAATTTTTGACCCAGAGCTTAGATTTGCAGAAGAAAAACATATTCATGCTCCTCACGGTCTGAAAAGCACAAAAACAGATTCAATTTTCATGTACGAGCTTTCCCTGAGGAGTTAGACTAAAGTGCATCTCAGAATTGGCAGTAGGGCTCAATTCAGCCAGAAAAGGAAACTTTTGACCCAAAGCTCAGATTTGTAGAAGAAACACATATTCATGCTCTTCACGGTCTGAAAAGCACAAAAACTCCTTCAATTTTCAAGCACGAGCTTTCCCGGAAGAGTTAGTACAAAGTGCACCTCAGTTTTGGCAGTAGGGCTCAATTCAGCCAGAAAAGTAAACTTTTGACCCAAAGCTCAGATTTGTAGAAGAAACACATATTCATGCTCCTCACGGTCTGAAAAGCACAAAAACAGGTTCAATTTTCAAGTACGAGCTTTACCTGAGGCGTTAGACCTAAGTGCATCTCAGAATTGGCAGAAGGGCTCAATTCAGGAGAAAAGGAAACTTTTGACCCAGAGCTCAGATTTGCAGAAGAAACACATATTCATGCTCCTCACGGTCTGAAAAGCAGAAAAACAGATTCAATTTTCATGTACGAGCTTTCCCTGAGGAGTTAGACTAAAGTGCATCTCAGAATTGGCAGTAGTGCTCATTTCAGCCAGAAAAGGAAACTTTTCACCCAGAGCTCAGATTTGCAGAAGAAACACATATTCTTGCTCCTCATGGTCTGAAAAGCACAAAAACAGATTCAGTTTTCAAGTAGAAGCTCTCCCTGAGGAGTTAGACCAATCTGCTTCTCAGAATTGGCAGTAGGGCTCAATTCAGCCAGAAAACGTAACGTTTGATACAGAGCTCAGATTTGCAGAAGAAATGCATATTCATGCTCCTCACGGTCTGAAAAGCACAAAAACAGATTCAGTTTTCAAGTAGAAGCTCTCCCTGAGGAGTTAGACCAAACTGCTTCTCAGAATTGGCAGTAGGGCTCAATTCAGCCAGAAAACGTAACGTTTGATACAGAGCTCAGATTTGCAGAAGAAATGCATATTCATGCTCCTCACGGTCTGAAAAGCACAAAAACAGATTCAATTTTCAAGTACGAGCTTTCTCTGAGGAGTTAGAGCAAAGTTCATCTCAGAATGGCAGTGGGGCTCAATTCAGCCAGAAAACGTAACTTTTGATAAAGAGCTCAGATTTGCAGAAGAAAAATATATTCATGCTCCCCACGGTCTGAAAAGCACAAAAACAGATTCAATTTTCAAGTACGAGCTTTACCTGAGGAGTTAGACCAAAGTGCATCTCAGAATTGGCAGTAGGGCTAAATTCAGGCAGAAAACGTAACTTTGGACCCAGAGGTCACATTTGCAGAAGAAACACATATTCATGCTCCTCACGGTCTGAAAAGAACAAAAACGCCTTCAATTTTCAAGTACGAGCTTTACCTGAGGCGTTAGACCTAAGTGCATCTCAGAATTGGCAGTAGGGCTCAATTCAGGAGAAAAGGAAACTTTTGACCCAGAGCTCAGATTTGCAGAAGAAACACATATTCATGCTCCTCACGGTCTGAAAAGCACAAAAACAGATTCAATTTTCAAGTATGAGCTTTCCCTGAGGAGTTAGACCAAACTGCTTCTCAGAATTGGCAGTAGGGCTCAATTCAGCCAGAAAACGTAACGTTTGATACAGAGCTCAGATTTGCAGAAGAAATGCATATTCATGCTCCTCACGGTCTGAAAAGCACAAAAACAGATTCAATTTTCAAGTACGAGCTTTCTCTGAGGAGTTAGAGCAAAGTTCATCTCAGAATTGGCAGTGGGGCTCAATTCAGCCAGAAAACGTAACTTTTGATAAAGAGCTCAGATTTGCAGAAGAAAAATATATTCATGCTCCTCACGGTCTGAAAAGTACAAAAACAGATTCAATTTTCAAGTACGAGCTTTCTCTGAGGAGTTAGAGCAAAGTTCATCTCAGAATTGGCAGTGGGGCTCAATTCAGCCAGAAAACGTAACTTTTGATAAAGAGCTCAGATTTGCAGAAGAAACACATATTCATGCTCCTCACGGTTTTAAAAGCACAAAAACAGATTCAATTTTCAAGTACGAGCTTTCCCTGAGGAGATAGACCAGAGTGCATCACAGAATTGGTAGTAGGGCTCAATTCAGCCAGAAAACGTAACTTTTGATACAGAGCTCAGATTTCCAGAAGAAACACATATTCATGCTGTTCACGGTCTGAAAAGCACAAAAACTCCTTCAATTTTCAAGCACGAGCTTTCCCGGAAGAGTTAGTACAAAGTGCACCTCAGTTTTGGCAGTAGGGCTCAATTCAGCCAGAAAAGGAAACTTTTGACCTAGAGCTTAGATTTGCAGAAGAAAAACATATTCATGCTCCTCACGGTCTGAAAAGCACAAAAACAGATTCAATTTTCATGTACGAGCTTTCCCTGAGGAGTTAGACCTAAGTGCATCTCAGAATTGGCAGTAGGGCTCAATTCAGGAGAAAAGGAAACTTTTGACCCAGAGCTTAGATTTGCAGAAGAAAAACATATTCATGCTCCTCACGGTCTGAAAAGCACAAAAACAGATTCAATTTTCATGTACGAGCTTTCCCTGAGGAGTTAGACTAAAGTGCATCTCAGAATTGGCAGTAGGGCTCAATACAGCCAGAAAAGGAAACTTTTGACCCAGAGCTCAGATTTGCAGAAGAAACACATATTCATGCTCCTCACGGTCTGAAAAGCACAAAAACAGATTCAATTTTCAAGTACGAGCTTTACCTGAGGAGTTAGACCAAAGTGCATCTCAGAATTGGCAGTAGGGCTCAATTCAGCCAGAAAACGTAACTTTTGATACAGAGCTCAGATTTGCAGAAGAAACACATATTCATGCTCTTCACGTTCTGAAAAGCACAAAAACTCCTTCAATTTTCAAGCACGAGCTTTCCCGGAAGAGTTAGTACAAAGTGCACCTCAGATTTGGCAGTAGGGCTCAATTCAGCCAGAAAAGGAAACTTTTGACCCAAAGCTCAGATTTGTACAAGAAACACATATTCATGCTCCTCACGGTCTGAAAAGTACAAAAACAGGTTCAATTTGCAAGTACGAGCTTTCCCTGAGGAGTTAGACCAAACTGAATCTCAGAATTGGCAGCAGGGCTCAATTCAGCCAGAAAACCTAACTTTTGATACAGAGCTCAGATTTCCAGAAGAAACACATATTCATACTCTTCACGGTCTGAAAAGCACAAAAACTCCTTCAATTTTCAAGCACGAGCTTTACCGGAAGAGTTAGTACAAAGTGCACCTCAGATTTGGCAGTAGGGCTCAATTCAGGCAGAAAACGTAACTTTGGACCCAGACCTCACATTTGTAGAAGAAACACATATTCATGCTCCTCACGGTTTTAAAAGCACAAAAACAGATTCAATTTTCAAGTACGAGCTTTCCCTGAGGTGTTAGACCAAAGTGCATCACAGAATTGGCAGTAGGGCTCAATTCAGCCAGAAAACGTAACTTTTGATACAGAGCTCAGATTTCCAGAAGAAACACATATTCATGCTCTTCACGGTCTGAAAAGCACAAAAACTCCTTCAATTTTCAAGCACGAGCTTTCCCGGAAGAGTTAGTACAAAGTGCACCTCAGATTTGGCAGTAGGGCTCAATTCAGGCAGAAAACGTAACTTTGGACCCAGACCTCACATTTGTAGAAGAAACACATATTCATGCTCCTCACGGTTTTAAAAGCACAAAAACAGATTCAATTTTCAAGTACGAGCTTTCCCTGAGGTGTTAGACCAAAGTGCATCACAGAATTGGCAGTAGGGCTCAATTCAGCCAGAAAACGTAACTTTTGATACAGAGCTCAGATTTCCAGAAGAAACACATATTCATGCTCTTCACGGTCTGAAAAGCACAAAAACTCCTTCAATTTTCAAGTACGAGCTTTACCTGAGGCGTTAGACCTATGTGCATCTCAGAAGTGGCAGTAGGGCTCAATTCAGGAGAAATGGAAACTTTTGACCCAGAGCTCAGATTTGTAGAAGAAACACATATTCATGCTCCTCACGGTCTGAAAAGCACAAAAACAGATTCAATTTTCAAGTATGAGCTTTCCCTGAGGAGTTAGACCAAACTGCTTCTCAGAATTAGCAGTAGGGCTCAATTCAGCCAGAAAACGTAACGTTTGATACAGAGCTCAGATTTGCAGAAGAAATGCATATTCATGCTCCTCACGGTCTGAAAAGCACAAAAACAGATTCAATTTTCAAGTACGAGCTTTCTCTGAGGAGTTAGAGCAAAGTTCATCTCAGAATTGGCAGTGGGGCTCAATTCAAGCCAGAAAAGGAAACTTTTGACCCAAAGCTCAGATTTGTAGAAGAAACACATATTCATGCTCCTCACGGTCTGAAAAGCACAAAAACAGATTCAATTTTCAAGTACGAGCTTTACCTGAGGAGTTAGACCAAAGTGCATCTCAGAATTGGCAGTAGGGCTCAATTCAGCCAGAAAACGTAACATTTTATAAAGAGCTCAGATTTGCAGAAGAAATGCATATTCATGCTCCTCACGGTCTGAAAAGCACAAAAACAGATTCAATTTTCAAGTACGAGCTTTCTCTGAGGAGTTAGAGCAAAGTTCATCTCAGAATGGCAGTGGGGCTCAATTCAGCCAGAAAAACGTAACTTTTGATAAAGAGCTCAGATTTGCAGAAGAAAAATATATTCATGCTCCCCACGGTCTGAAAAGCACAAAAACAGATTCAATTTTCAAGTACGAGCTTTCTCTGAGGAGTTAGACCAAAGTGCATCTCAGAATTGGCAGTAGGGCTCAATTCAGGAGAAAAGGAAACTTTTGACCCAGAGCTCAGATTTGCAGAAGAAACACATATTCATGCTCCTCACGGTCTGAAAAGCACAAAAACAGGTTCAATTTTCAAGTATGAGCTTTCCCTGAGGAGTTAGACCTAAGTGCATCTCAGAATTGGCAGTAGGGCTCAATTCAGGAGAAAAGGAAACTTTTGACCCAGAGCTCAGATTTGCAGAAGAAACACATATTCATGCTCCTCACGGTGTGAAAAGCACAAAAACAGGTTCAATTTTCAAGTATGAGCTTTCCCTGAGGAGTTAGACCTAAGTGCATCTCAGAATTGGCAATAGGGCTCAATTCAGGAGAAAAGGAAACTTTTGATCCAGAGCTCAGATTTGCAGAAGAAACACATATTCATGCTCCTCACGGTCTGAAAAGCACAAAAACAGATTCAATTTTCAAGTACGAGCTTTACCTGAGGAGTTAGACCAAAGTGCATCTCAGAATTGGCAGTAGGGCTCAATTCAGCCAGAAAAGGAAACTTTTGACCCAAAGCTCAGATTTGTAGAAGAAACACATATTCATGCTCCTCACGGTCTGAAAAGTACAAAAACAGGTTCAATTTGCAAGTACGAGCTTTCCCTGAGGTGTTAGACCAAAGTGCATCACAGAATTGGCAGTAGGGCTCAATTCAGCCAGAAAACGTAACTTTTTGATACAGAGCTCAGATTTCCAGAAGAAACACATATTCATGCTCTTCACGGTCTGAAAAGCACAAAAACTCCTTCAATTTTCAAGCACGAGCTTTCCCGGAAGAGTTAGTACAAAGTGCACCTCAGATTTGGCAGTAGGGCTCAATTCAGGCAGAAAACGTAACTTTGGACCCAGACCTCACATTTGTAGAAGAAACACATATTCATGCTCCTCACGGTTTTAAAAGCACAAAAACAGATTCAATTTTCAAGTACGAGCTTTCCCTGAGGTGTTAGACCAAAGTGCATCACAGAATTGGCAGTAGGGCTCAATTCAGCCAGAAAACGTAACTTTTGATACAGAGCTCAGATTTCCAGAAGAAACACATATTCATGCTCTTCACGGTCTGAAAAGCACAAAAACTCCTTCAATTTTCAAGTACGAGCTTTACCTGAGGCGTTAGACCTATGTGCATCTCAGAAGTGGCAGTAGGGCTCAATTCAGGAGAAATGGAAACTTTTGACCCAGAGCTCAGATTTGTAGAAGAAACACATATTCATGCTCCTCACGGTCTGAAAAGCACAAAAACAGATTCAATTTTCAAGTATGAGCTTTCCCTGAGGAGTTAGACCAAACTGCTTCTCAGAATTAGCAGTAGGGCTCAATTCAGCCAGAAAACGTAACGTTTGATACAGAGCTCAGATTTGCAGAAGAAATGCATATTCATGCTCCTCACGGTCTGAAAAGCACAAAAACAGATTCAATTTTCAAGTACGAGCTTTCTCTGAGGAGTTAGAGCAAAGTTCATCTCAGAATTGGCAGTGGGGCTCAATTCAGCCAGAAAAGGAAACTTTTGACCCAAAGCTCAGATTTGTAGAAGAAACACATATTCATGCTCCTCACGGTCTGAAAAGCACAAAAACAGATTCAATTTTCAAGTACGAGCTTTACCTGAGGAGTTAGACCAAAGTGCATCTCAGAATTGGCAGTAGGGCTCAATTCAGCCAGAAAACGTAACATTTTATAAAGAGCTCAGATTTGCAGAAGAAATGCATATTCATGCTCCTCACGGTCTGAAAAGCACAAAAACAGATTCAATTTTCAGTACGAGCTTTCTCTGAGGAGTTAGAGCAAAGTTCATCTCAGAATGGCAGTGGGGCTCAATTCAGCCAGAAAACGTAACTTTTGATAAAGAGCTCAGATTTGCAGAAGAAAAATATATTCATGCTCCCCACGGTCTGAAAAGCACAAAAACAGATTCAATTTTCAAGTACGAGCTTTACCTGAGGAGTTAGACCAAAGTGCATCTCAGAATTGGCAGTAGGGCTCAATTCAGGAGAAAAGGAAACTTTTGACCCAGAGCTCAGATTTGCAGAAGAAACACATATTCATGCTCCTCACGGTCTGAAAAGCACAAAAACAGGTTCAATTTTCAAGTATGAGCTTTCCCTGAGGAGTTAGACCTAAGTGCATCTCAGAATTGGCAGTAGGGCTCAATTCAGGAGAAAAGGAAACTTTTGACCCAGAGCTCAGATTTGCAGAAGAAACACATATTCATGCTCCTCACGGTCTGAAAAGCACAAAAACAGGTTCAATTTTCAAGTATGAGCTTTCCCTGAGGAGTTAGACCTAAGTGCATCTCAGAATTGGCAATAGGGCTCAATTCAGGAGAAAAGGAAACTTTTGATCCAGAGCTCAGATTTGCAGAAGAAACACATATTCATGTCTCCTCACGGTCTGAAAAGCACAAAACAGATTCAATTTTTCAAGTACGAGCTTTACCTGAGGAGTTAGACCAAAGTGCATCTCAGAATTGGCAGTAGGGCTCAATTCAGCCAGAAAACGTAACTTTTGATACAGAGCTCAGATTTGCAGAAGAAACACATATTCATGCTCTTCACGGTCTGAAAAGCACAAAAACTCCTTCAATTTTCAAGCACGAGCTTTCCCGGAAGAGTTAGTACAAAGTGCACCTCAGATTTGGCAGTAGGGCTCAATTCAGCCAGAAAAGGAAACCTTTTGACCCAAAGCTCAGATTTGTAGAAGAAACACATATTCATGCTCCTCACGGTCTGAAAAGCACAAAAACAGGTTCAATTTGCAAGTACGAGCTTTCCTGAGGAGTTAGACCAAACTGAATCTCAGAATTGGCAGTAGGGCTCAATTCAGCCAGAAAACCTAACTTTTGATACAGAGCTCAGATTTGCAGAAGAAACACATATTCATGCTCTTCACGGTCTGAAAAGCACAAAAACTCCTTCAATTTTCAAGCACGAGCTTTCCCGGAAGAGTTAGTACAAAGTGCACCTCAGATTTGGCAGTAGGGCTCAATTCAGCCAGAAAAGGAAACTTTTTGACCCAAAGCTCAGATTTGTAGAAGAAACACATATTCATGCTCCTCACGGTCTGAAAAGCACAAAAACAGGTTCAATTTGCAAGTACGAGCTTTCCCTGAGGAGTTAGACCAAACTGAATCTCAGAATTGGCAGTAGGGCTCAATTCAGCCAGAAAACCTAACTTTTGATACAGAGCTCAGATTTCCAGAAGAAACACATATTCATGCTCTTCACGGTCTGAAAAGCACAAAAACTCCTTCAATTTTCAAGCACGAGCTTTCCCGGAAGAGTTAGTACAAAGTGCACCTCAGTTTTGGCAGTAGGGCTCAATTCAGCCAGAAAAGGAAACTTTTGACCCAAAGCTCAGATTTGTAGAAGAAACACATATTCATGCTCCTCACGGTCTGAAAAGCACAAAAAGAGATTGAATTTTCAAGTACGAGCTTTACCTCAGGAGTTAGACCAAAGTGCATCTCAGAATTGGCAGTAGGGCTCAATTCAGCCAGAAAACGTAACTTTTGATAAAGAGCTCAGATTTGCAGAAGAAAAATATATTCATGCTCCTCACGGTCTGAAAAGCACAAAAACAGATTCAATTTTCATGTACGAGCTTTCCCTGAGGAATTAGACCAAAGTGCATCTCAGAATTGGCAGTAGGGCTCAATTCAGCCAGAAAACGTAACTTTTGATACAGAGCTCAGATTTCCAGAAGAAACACATATTCATGGCTCTTCACGGTCTGAAAAGCACAAAAACTCCTTCAATTTTCAAGCACGAGCTTTCCCGGAAGAGTTAGTACAAAGTGCACCTCAGTTTTGGCAGTAGGGCTCAATTCAGCCAGAAAAGGAAACTTTTGACCCAGAGCTTAGATTTGCAGAAGAAAAACATATTCATGCTCCTCACGGTCTGAAAAGCACAAAAAGAGATTGAATTTTCAAGTACGAGCTTTACGTCAGGAGTTAGACCAAAGTGCATCTCAGAATTGGCAGTAGGGCTCAATTCAGCCAGAAAACCTAACTTTTGATAAAGAGCTCAGATTTGCAGAAGAAAAATATATTCATGCTCCTCACGGTCTGAAAAGCACAAAAACAGATTCAATTTTCATGTACGAGCTTTCCCTGAGGAATTAGACCAAAGTGCATCTCAGAATTGGCAGTAGGGCTCAATTCAGCCAGAAAACGTAACTTTTGATACAGAGCTCAGATTTCCAGAAGAAACACATATTCATGCTCTTCACGGTCTGAAAAGCACAAAAACTCCTTCAATTTTCAAGCACGAGCTTTCCCGGAAGAGTTAGTACAAAGTGCACCTCAGTTTTGGCAGTAGGGCTCAATTCAGCCAGAAAAGGAAACTTTTGACCCAGAGCTTAGATTTGCAGAAGAAAAAACATATTCATGCTCCTCACGGTCTGAAAAGCACAAAAACAGATTCAATTTTCAAGTACGAGCTTTACCTGAGGCGTTAGACCTATGTGCATCTCAGAATTGGCAGTAGGGCTCAATTCAGCCAGAAAAGGAAACTTTTGACCCAGAGCTTAGATTTGCAGAAGAAAAACATATTCATGCTCCTCACGGTCTGAAAAGCACAAAAAGAGATTGAATTTTCAAGTACGAGCTTTACCTCAGGAGTTAGACCAAAGTGCATCTCAGAATTGGCAGTAGGGCTCAATTCAGCCAGAAAACGTAACTTTTGATAAAGAGCTCAGATTTGCAGAAGAAAAATATATTCATGCTCCTCACGGTCTGAAAAGCACAAAAACAGATTCAATTTTCATGTACGAGCTTTCCCTGAGGAATTAGACCAAAGTGCATCTCAGAATTGGCAGTAGGGCTCAATTCAGCCAGAAAACGTAACTTTTGATACAGAGCTCAGATTTCCAGAAGAAACACATATTCATGCTCTTCACGGTCTGAAAAGCACAAAAAACTCCTTCAATTTTCAAGCACGAGCTTTCCCGGAAGAGTTAGTACAAAGTGCACCTCAGTTTTGGCTGTAGGGCTCAATTCAGCCAGAAAAGGAAACTTTTGACCCAGAGCTTAGATTTGCAGAAGAAAAACATATTCATGCTCCTCACGGTCTGAAAAGCACAAAAACAGATTCAGTTTTCAAGTACGAGCTTTACCTGAGGCGTTAGACCTATGTGCATCTCAGAATTGGCAGTAGGGCTCAATTCAGGAGAAAAGGAAACTTTTGACCCAGAGCTCAGATTTGCAGAAGAAACACATATTCATGCTCCTCACGGTCTGAAAAGCACAAAAACAGGTTCAATTTTCAAGTATGAGCTTTCCCTGAGGAGTTAGACCTAAGTGCATCTCAGAATTGGCAGTAGGGCTCAATTCAGGAGAAAAGGAAACTTTTGACCCAGAGCTCAGATTTGCAGAAGACACACATATTCATGCTCCTCACGGTCTGAAAAGCACAAAAACAGGTTCAATTTTCAAGTATGAGCTTTCCCTGAGGAGTTAGACCTAAGTGCATCTCAGAATTGGCAATAGGGCTCAATTCAGGAGAAAAGGAAACTTTTGATCCAGAGCTCAGATTTGCAGAAGAAACACATATTCATGCTCCTCACGGTCTGAAAAAGCACAAAAACAGATTCAATTTTCAAGTACGAGCTTTACCTGAGGAGTTAGACCAAAGTGCATCTCAGAATTGGCAGTAGGGCTCACAGCCAGAAAACGTAACTTTTGATACAGAGCTCAGATTTGCAGAAGAAACACATATTCATGCTCTTCACGGTCTGAAAAGCACAAAAACTCCTTCAATTTTCAAGCACGAGCTTTCCCGGAAGAGTTAGTACAAAGTGCACCTCAGATTTGGCAGTAGGGCTCAATTCAGCCAGAAAAGGAAACTTTTGACCCAAAGCTCAGATTTGTAGAAGAAACACATATTCATGCTCCTCACGGTCTGAAAAGCACAAAAACAGGTTCAATTTGCAAGTACGAGCTTTCCCTGAGGAGTTAGACCAAACTGAATCTCAGAATTGGCAGTAGGGCTCAATTCAGCCAGAAAACCTAACTTTTGATACAGAGCTCAGATTTGCAGAAGAAACACATATTCATGCTCTTCACGGTCTGAAAAGCACAAAAACTCCTTCAATTTTCAAGCACGAGCTTTCCCGGAAGAGTTAGTACAAAGTGCACCTCAGATTTGGCAGTAGGGCTCAATTCAGCCAGAAAAGGAAACTTTTGACCCAAAGCTCAGATTTGTAGAAGAAACACATATTCATGCTCCTCACGGTCTGAAAAGCACAAAAACAGGTTCAATTTGCAAGTACGAGCTTTCCCTGAGGAGTTAGACCAAACTGAATCTCAGAATTGGCAGTAGGGCTCAATTCAGCCAGAAAACCTAACTTTTGATACAGAGCTCAGATTTCCAGAAGAAACACATATTCATGCTCTTCACGGTCTGAAAAGCACAAAAACTCCTTCAATTTTCAAGCACGAGCTTTCCCGGAAGAGTTAGTACAAAGTGCACCTCAGTTTTGGCAGTAGGGCTCAATTCAGCCAGAAAAGGAAACTTTTGACCCAAAGCTCAGATTTGTAGAAGAAACACATATTCATGCTCCTCACGGTCTGAAAAGCACAAAAAGAGATTGAATTTTCAAGTACGAGCTTTACCTCAGGAGTTAGACCAAAGTGCATCTCAGAATTGGCAGTAGGGCTCAATTCAGCCAGAAAACGTAACTTTTGATAAAGAGCTCAGATTTGCAGAAGAAAAATATATTCATGCTCCTCACGGTCTGAAAAGCACAAAAACAGATTCAATTTTCATGTACGAGCTTTCCCTGAGGAATTAGACCAAAGTGCATCTCAGAATTGGCAGTAGGGCTCAATTCAGCCAGAAAACGTAACTTTTGATACAGAGCTCAGATTTCCAGAAGAAACACATATTCATGCTCTTCACGGTCTGAAAAGCACAAAAACTCCTTCAATTTTCAAGCACGAGCTTTCCCGGAAGAGTTAGTACAAAGTGCACCTCAGTTTTTGGGCAGTAGGGCTCAATTCAGCCAGAAAAGGAAACTTTTGACCCAGAGCTTAGATTTGCAGAAGAAAAACATATTCATGCTCCTCACGGTCTGAAAAGCACAAAAAGAGATTGAATTTTCAAGTACGAGCTTTACGTCAGGAGTTAGACCAAAGTGCATCTCAGAATTGGCAGTAGGGCTCAATTCAGCCAGAAAACCTAACTTTTGATAAAGAGCTCAGATTTGCAGAAGAAAAATATATTCATGCTCCTCACGGTCTGAAAAGCACAAAAACAGATTCAATTTTCATGTACGAGCTTTCCCTGAGGAATTAGACCAAAGTGCATCTCAGAATTGGCAGTAGGGCTCAATTCAGCCAGAAAACGTAACTTTTGATACAGAGCTCAGATTTCCAGAAGAAACACATATTCATGCTCTTCACAGTCTGAAAAGCACAAAAACTCCTTCAATTTTCAAGCACGAGCTTTCCCGGAAGAGTTAGTACAAAGTGCACCTCAGTTTTTGGCAGTAGGGCTCAATTCAGCCCAGAAAAGGAAACTTTTGACCCAGAGCTTAGATTTGCAGAAGAAAAACATATTCATGCTCCTCACGGTCTGAAAAGCACAAAAACAGATTCAATTTTCAAGTACGAGCTTTACCTGAGGCGTTAGACCTATGTGCATCTCAGAATTGGCAGTAGGGCTCAATTCAGCCAGAAAAGGAAACTTTTGACCCAGAGCTTAGATTTGCAGAAGAAAAACATATTCATGCTCCTCACGGTCTGAAAAAGCACAAAAAGAGATTGAATTTTCAAGTACGAGCTTTACCTCAGGAGTTAGACCAAAGTGCATCTCAGAATTGGCAGTAGGGCTCAATTCAGCCAGAAAACGTAACTTTTGATAAAGAGCTCAGATTTGCAGAAGAAAAATATATTCATGCTCCTCACGGTCTGAAAAGCACAAAAACAGATTCAATTTTCATGTACGAGCTTTCCCTGAGGAATTAGACCAAAGTGCATCTCAGAATTGGCAGTAGGGCTCAATTCAGCCAGAAAACGTAACTTTTTGATACAGAGCTCAGATTTCCAGAAGAAACACATATTCATGCTCTTCACGGTCTGAAAAGCACAAAAACTCCTTCAATTTTCAAGCACCGAGCCTTTCCCGGAAGAGTTAGTACAAAGTGCACCTCAGTTTTGGCTGTAGGGCTCAATTCAGCCAGAAAAGGAAACTTTTGACCCAGAGCTTAGATTTGCAGAAGAAAAACATATTCATGCTCCTCACGGTCTGAAAAGCACAAAAACAGATTCAGTTTTCAAGTACGAGCTTTACCTGAGGCGTTAGACCTATGTGCATCTCAGAATTGGCAGTAGGGCTCAATTCAGGAGAAAAGGAAACTTTTGACCCAGAGCTCAGATTTGCAGAAGAAACACATATTCATGCTCCTCACGGTCTGAAAAGCACAAAAACAGGTTCAATTTTCAAGTATGAGCTTTCCCTGAGGAGTTAGACCTAAGTGCATCTCAGAATTGGCAGTAGGGCTCAATTCAGGAGAAAAGGAAACTTTTGACCCAGAGCTTAGATTTGCAGAAGAAAAACATATTCATGCTCCTCACGGTCTGAAAAGCACAAAAACAGATTCAATGTTCATGTACGAGCTTTCCCTGAGGAGTTAGACTAAAGTGCATCTCAGAATTGGCAGTAGGGCTCAATTCAGCCAGAAAAGGAAACTTTTGACCCAGAGCTCAGATTTGAAGAAGAAACACATATTCATGCTCCTCACGGTCTGAAAAGCACAAAAACAGATTCAATTTTCAAGTACGAGCTTTACCTGAGGAGTTAGACCAAAGTGCATCTCAGAATTGGCAGTAGGGCTCAATTCAGCCAGAAAACGTAACTTTTGATACAGAGCTCAGATTTCCAGAAGAAACACATATTCATGCTCTTCACGGTCTGAAAAGCACAAAAACTCCTTCAATTTTCAAGCACGAGCTTTCCCGGAAGAGTTAGTACAAAGTAAACCTCAGATTTGGCAGTAGGGCTCAATTCAGCCAGAAAAGGAAACTTTTGACCCATAGCTCAGATTTGTAGAAGAAACACATATTCATGCTCCTCACGGTCTGAAAAGCACAAAACAGGTTCAATTTGCAAGTACGAGCTTTCCCTGAGGAGTTAGACCAAACTGAATCTCAGAATTGGCAGTAGGGCTCAATTCAGCCAGAAAACCTAACTTTTTGATACAGAGCTCAGATTTCCAGAAGAAACACATATTCATGCTCTTCACGGTCTGAAAAGCACAAAAACTCCTTCAATTTTCAAGCACGAGCTTTCCCGGAAGAGTTAGTACAAAGTGCACCTCAGATTTGGCAGTAGGGCTCAATTCAGCCAGTAAAGGAAACTTTTGACCCAAAGCTCAGATTTGTAGAAGAAAACACATATTCATGCTCCTCATGGTCTGAAAAGTACAAAAACAGGTTCAATTTTCAAGTACGAGCTTTCCCTGAGGAGTTAGACCAAAGTGCATCACAGAATTGGCAGTAGGGCTCAATTCAGCCAGAAAACGTAACTTTTGATACAGAGCTCAGATTTCCAGAAGAAACAAATATTCAAGCTCTTCACGGTCTGAAAAGCACAAAAAACTCCTTCAATTTTCAAGCACGAGCTTTCCCGGAAGAGTTAGTACAAAGTGCACCTCAGATTTGGCAGTAGGGCTCAATTCAGCCAGAAAAGGAAACTTTTGACCCAAAGCTCAGATTTGTAGAAGAAACACATATTCATGCTCCTCACGGTCTGAAAAGTACAAAAACAGGTTCAATTTTCAAGTACGAGCTTTCCCTGAGGAATTAGACCAAAGTGCATCTCAGAATTGGCAGTAGGGCTCAATTCAGCCAGAAAACGTAACTTTTGATACAGAGCTCAGATTTGCAGAAGAAACACATATTCATGCTCCTCACGGTCTGAAAAGCACAAAAACAGATTCAATTTTCAAGTACGAGCTTTCCCTGAGGAGTTAGACCAAAGTGCATCTCAGAATTGGCAGTAGGGCTCAATTCAGCCAGAAAACGTAACTTTTGATACAGAGCTCAGATTTCCAGAAGAAACACATATTCATGCTCTTCACGGTCTGAAAAGCACAAAAACTCCTTCAATTTTCAAGCACGAGCTTTCCCGGAAGAGTTATTACAAAGTGCACCTCAGTTTTGGCAGTAGGGCTCAATTCAGCCAGAAAAGGAAACTTTTGACCCAGAGCTTAGATTTGCAGAAGAAAAACATATTCATGCTCCTCACGGTCTGAAAAGCACAAAAACAGATTCAATTTTCAAGTACGAGCTTTACCTGAGGCGTTAGACCTATGTGCATCTCAGAATTGGCAGTAGGGCTCAATTCAGGAGAAAAGGAAACTTTTGACCCAGAGCTCAGATTTGCAGAAGAAACACATATTCATGCTCCTCACGGTCTGAAAAGCAAAAAAAACAGATTCAATGTTCATGTACGAGCTTTCCCTGAGGAGTTAGACTAAAGTGCATCTCAGAATTGGCAGTAGGGCTCAATTCAGCCAGAAAAGGAAACTTTTGACCCAGAGCTCAGATTTGCAGAAGAAACACATATTCATGCTCCTCACGGTCTGAAAAGCACAAAAACAGATTCAATTTTCAAGTACGAGCTTTCCCTGAGGAGTTAGACCAAAGTGCATCACAGAATTGGCAGTAGGGCTCAATTCAGCCAGAAAACGTAACTTTTGATACAGAGCTCAGATTTCCAGAAGAAACAAATATTCAAGCTCTTCACGGTCTGAAAAGCACAAAAACACCTTCAATTTTCAAGCACGAGCTTTCCCGGAAGAGTTAGTACAAAGTGCACCTCAGATTTGGCAGTAGGGCTCAATTCAGCCAGAAAAGGAAACTTTTGACCCAAAGCTCAGATTTGTAGAAGAAACACATATTCATGCTCCTCACGGTCTGAAAAGTACAAAAACAGGTTCAATTTTCAAGTACGAGCTTTCCCTGAGGAATTAGACCAAAGTGCATCTCAGAATTGGCAGTAGGGCTCAATACAGCCAGAAAAGGAAACTTTTGACCCAGAGCTCAGATTTGCAGAAGAAACACATATTCATGCTCCTCACGGTCTGAAAAGCACAAAAACAGATTCAATTTTCAAGTACGAGCTTTCCCTGAGGAGTTAGACCAAAGTGCATCTCAGAATTGGCAGTAGGGCTCAATTCAGCCAGAAAACGTAACTTTTGATACAGAGCTCAGATTTCCAGAAGAAACACATATTCATGCTCTTCACGGTCTGAAAAGCACAAAAACTCCTTCAATTTTCAAGCACGAGCTTTCCCGGAAGAGTTAGTACAAAGTGCACCTCAGTTTTGGCAGTAGGGCTCAATTCAGCCAGAAAAGGAAACTTTTGACCCAGAGCTTAGATTTGCAGAAGAAAAACATATTCATGCTCCTCACGGTCTGAAAAGCACAAAAACAGATTCAATTTTCAAGTACGAGCTTTCCCTGAGGAGTTAGACCAAAGTGCATCTCAGAATTGGCAGTAGGGCTCAATTCAGCCAGAAAACGTAACTTTTGATACAGAGCTCAGATTTGCAGAAGAAACACATATTCATGCTCTTCACGTTCTGAAAAGCACAAAAACTCCTTCAAATTTTCAAGCACGAGCTTTCCCGGAAGAGTTAGTACAAAGTGCACCTCAGATTTGGCAGTAGGGCTCAATTCAGCCAGAAAAGGAAACTTTTGACCCAAAGCTCAGATTTGTAGAAGAAACACATATTCATGCTCCTCACGGTCTGAAAAGCACAAAAACAGATTCAATTTTCATGTACGAGCTTTCCCTGAGGAATTAGACCAAAGTGCATCTCAGAATTGGCAGTAGGGCTCAATTCAGCCAGAAAACGTAACTTTTGATACAGAGCTCAGATTTCCAGAAGAAACACATATTCATGCTCTTCACGGTCTGAAAAGCACAAAAACTCCATCAATTTTCAAGCACGAGCTTTCCCGGAAGAGTTAGTACAAAGTGCACCTCAGTTTTGGCAGTAGGGCTCAATTCAGCCAGAAAAGGAAACTTTTGACCCAGAGCTTAGATTTGCAGAAGAAAAACATATTCATGCTCCTCACGGTCTGAAAAGCACAAAAACAGATTCAATGTTCATGTACGAGCTTTCCCTGAGGAGTTAGACAAAAGTGCATCTCAGAATTGGCAGTAGGGCTCAATTCAGCCAGAAAAGGAAACTTTTGACCCAGAGCTCAGATTTGCAGAAGAAACACATATTCATGCTCCTCACGGTCTGAAAAGCACAAAAACAGATTCAATTTTCAAGTACGAGCTTTACCTGAGGAGTTAGACCAAAGTGCATCTCAGAATTGGCAGTAGGGCTCAATTCAGCCAGAAAACGTAACTTTTGATACAGAGCTCAGATTTGCAGAAGAAACACATATTCATGCTCCTCACCGGTCTGAAAAGCACAAAAACAGATTCAATTTTCAAGTACGAGCTTTCCCTGAGGAGTTAGACCAAAGTGCATCTCAGAATTGGCAGTAGGGCTCAATTCAGCCAGAAAACGTAACTTTTGATACAGAGCTCAGATTTCCAGAAGAAACACATATTCATGCTCTTCACGGTCTGAAAAGCACAAAAACTCCTTCAATTTTCAAGCACGAGCTTTCCCGGAAGAGTTAGTACAAAGTGCACCTCAGTTTTGGCAGTAGGGCTCAATTCAGCCAGAAAAGGAAACTTTTGACCCAGAGCTTAGATTTGCAGAAGAAAAACATATTCATGCTCCTCACGGTCTGAAAAGCACAAAAACAGATTCAATTTTCAAGTACGAGCTTTACCTGAGGCGTTAGACCTATGTGCATCTCAGAATTGGCAGTACCCAGAGCTCAGATTTGCAGAAGAAAACACATATTCATGCTCCTCACGGTCTGAAAAGCAAAAAAACAGATTCAATGTTCATGTACGAGCTTTCCCTGAGGAGT
This sequence comes from Pituophis catenifer annectens, assembly GCF_029215685.1. Lineage (NCBI taxonomy): Eukaryota > Metazoa > Chordata > Lepidosauria > Squamata > Colubridae > Pituophis > Pituophis catenifer. The sequence goes on along the minus strand of NW_027257072.1, from coordinate 18,098 downwards.
TAGACTAAAGTGCATCTCAGAATTGGCAGTAGGGCTCAATTCAGCCAGAAAAGGAAACTTTTGACCAGAGCTCAGATTTGCAGAAGAAACACATATTCATGCTCCTCACGGTCTGAAAAGCACAAAAACAGATTCAATTTTCAAGTACGAGCTTTCCCTGAGGAGTTAGACCAAAGTGCATCACAGAATTGGCAGTAGGGCTCAATTCAGCCAGAAAACGTAACTTTTGATACAGAGCTCAGATTTCCAGAAGAAACAAATATTCAAGCTCTTCACGGTCTGAAAAGCACAAAAACTCCTTCAATTTTCAAGCACGAGCTTTCCCGGAAGAGTTAGTACAAAGTGCACCTCAGATTTGGCAGTAGGGCTCAATTCAGCCAGAAAAGGAAACTTTTGACCCAAAGCTCAGATTTGTAGAAGAAACACATATTCATGCTCCTCACGGTCTGAAAAGTACAAAAACAGGTTCAATTTTCAAGTACGAGCTTTCCCTGAGGAATTAGACCAAAGTGCATCTCAGAATTGGCAGTAGGGCTCAATACAGCCAGAAAAGGAAACTTTTTGACCCAGAGCTCAGATTTGCAGAAGAAACACATATTCATGCTCCTCACGGTCTGAAAAGCACAAAAACAGATTCAATTTTCAAGTACGAGCTTTCCCTGAGGAGTTAGACCAAAGTGCATCTCAGAATTGGCAGTAGGGCTCAATTCAGCCAGAAAACGTAACTTTTGATACAGAGCTCAGATTTCCAGAAGAAACACATATTCATGCTCTTCACGGTCTGAAAAGCACAAAAACTCCTTCAATTTTCAAGCACGAGCTTTCCCGGAAGAGTTAGTACAAAGTGCACCTCAGTTTTGGCAGTAGGGCTCAATTCAGCCAGAAAAGGAAACTTTTGACCCAGAGCTTAGATTTGCAGAAGAAAAACATATTCATGCTCCTCACGGTCTGAAAAGCACAAAAACAGATTCAATTTTCAAGTACAAGCTTTCCCTGAGGAGTTAGACCAAAGTGCATCTCAGAATTGGCAGTAGGGCTCAATTCAGCCAGAAAACGTAACTTTTGATACAGCGCTCAGATTTGCAGAAGAAACACATATTCATGCTCTTCACGTTCTGAAAAGCACAAAAACTCCTTCAATTTTCAAGCACGAGCTTTTCCCGGAAGAGTTAGTACAAAGTGCACCTCAGATTTGGCAGTAGGGCTCAATTCAGCCAGAAAAGGAAACTTTTGACCCAAAGCTCAGATTTGTAGAAGAAACACATATTCATGCTCCTCACGGTCTGAAAAGCACAAAAACAGATTCAATTTTCATGTACGAGCTTTCCCTGAGGAATTAGACCAAAGTGCATCTCAGAATTGGCAGTAGGGGCTCAATTCAGCCAGAAAACGTAACTTTTGATACAGAGCTCAGATTTCCAGAAGAAACACATATTCATGCTCTTCACGGTCTGAAAAGCACAAAAAACTCCTTCAATTTTCAAGCACGAGCTTTCCCGGAAGAGTTAGTACAAAGTGCACCTCAGTTTTGGCAGTAGGGCTCAATTCAGCCAGAAAAGGAAACTTTTGACCCAGAGCTTAGATTTGCAGAAGAAAAACATATTCATGCTCCTCACGGTCTGAAAAGCACAAAAACAGATTTCAATGTTCATGTACGAGCTTTCCCTGAGGAGTTAGACTAAAGTGCATCTCAGAATTGGCAGTAGGGCTCAATTCAGCCAGAAAAGGAAACTTTTGACCCAGAGCTCAGATTTGCAGAAGAAAACACATATTCATGCTCCTCACGGTCTGAAAAGCACAAAAACAGATTCAATTTTCAAGTACGAGCTTTACCTGAGGAGTTAGACCAAAGTGCATCTCAGAATTGGCAGTAGGGCTCAATTCAGCCAGAAAACGTAACTTTTGATACAGAGCTCAGATTTCCAGAAGAAACACATATTCATGCTCTTCACGGTCTGAAAAGCACAAAAACTCCTTCAATGTTCAAGCACGAGCTTTCCCGGAAGAGTTAGTACAAAGTAAACCTCAGATTTGGCAGTAGGGCTCAATTCAGCCAGAAAAGGAAACTTTTGACCCATAGCTCAGATTTGTAGAAGAAACACATATTCATGCTCCTCACGGTCTGAAAAGCACAAAAACAGGTTCAATTTGCAAGTACGAGCTTTCCCTGAGGAGTTAGACCAAACTGAATCTCAGAATTGGCAGTAGGGCTCAATTCAGCCAGAAAACCTAACTTTTTGATACAGAGCTCAGATTTCCAGAAGAAACACATATTCATGCTCTTCACGGTCTGAAAAGCACAAAAACTCCTTCAATTTTCAAGCACGAGCTTTCCCGGAAGAGTTAGTACAAAGTGCACCTCAGATTTGGCAGTAGGGCTCAATTCAGCCAGAAAAGGAAACTTTTGACCCAAAGCTCAGATTTGTAGAAGAAACACATATTCATGCTCCTCATGGTCTGAAAAGTACAAAAACAGGTTCAATTTTCAAGTACGAGCTTTCCCTGAGGAGTTAGACCAAAGTGCATCACAGAATTGGCAGTAGGGCTCAATTCAGCCAGGAAAACGTAACTTTTGATACAGAGCTCAGATTTCCAGAAGAGAAACAAATATTCAAGCTCTTCACGGTCTGAAAAGCACAAAAACTCCTTCAATTTTCAAGCACGAGCTTTCCCGGAAGAGTTAGTACAAAGTGCACCTCAGATTTGGCAGTAGGGCTCAATTCAGCCAGAAAAGGAAACTTTTGACCCAAAGCTCAGATTTGTAGAAGAAACACATATTCATGCTCCTCACGGTCTGAAAAGTACAAAAAACAGGTTCAATTTTCAAGTACGAGCTTTCCCCTGAGGAATTAGACCAAAGTGCATCTCAGAATTGGCAGTAGGGCTCAATACAGCCAGAAAAGGAAACTTTTGACCCAGAGCTCAGATTTGCAGAAGAAACACATATTCATGCTCCTCACGGTCTGAAAAGCACAAAAACAGATTCAATTTTCAAGTACGAGCTTTCCCTGAGGAGTTAGACCAAAGTGCATCTCAGAATTGGCAGTAGGGCTCAATTCAGCCAGAAAACGTAACTTTTGATACAGAGCTCAGATTTCCAGAAGAAACACATATTCATGCTCTTCACGGTCTGAAAAGCACAAAAACTCCTTCAATTTTCAAGCACGAGCTTTCCCGGAAGAGTTAGTACAAAGTGCACCTCAGTTTTGGCAGTAGGGCTCAATTCAGCCAGAAAAGGAAACTTTTGACCCAGAGCTTAGATTTGCAGAAGAAAAACATATTCATGCTCCTCACGGTCTGAAAAGCACAAAAACAGATTCAATTTTCAAGTACGAGCTTTACCTGAGGCGTTAGACCTATGTGCATCTCAGAATTGGCAGTAGGGCTCAATTCAGGAGAAAAGGAAACTTTTGACCCAGAGCTCAGATTTGCAGAAGAAACACATATTCATGCTCCTCACGGTCTGAAAAGCAAAAAAACAGATTCAATGTTCATGTACGAGCTTTCCCTGAGGAGTTAGACTAAAGTGCATCTCAGAATTGGCAGTAGGGCTCAATTCAGCCAGAAAAGGAAACTTTTGACCCAGAGCTCAGATTTGCAGAAGAAACACATATTCATGCTCCTCACGGTCTGAAAAGCACAAAAACAGATTCAATTTTCAAGTACGAGCTTTCCCTGAGGAGTTAGACCAAAGTGCATCACAGAATTGGCAGTAGGGCTCAATTCAGCCAGAAAACGTAACTTTTGATACAGAGCTCAGATTTCCAGAAGAAACAAATATTCAAGCTCTTCACGGTCTGAAAAGCACAAAAACTCCTTCAATTTTCAAGCACGAGCTTTCCCGGAAGAGTTAGTACAAAGTGCACCTCAGATTTGGCAGTAGGGCTCAATTCAGCCAGAAAAGGAAACTTTTGACCCAAAGCTCAGATTTGTAGAAGAAACACATATTCATGCTCCTCACGGTCTGAAAAGTACAAAAACAGGTTCAATTTTCAAGTACGAGCTTTCCCTGAGGAATTAGACCAAAGTGCATCTCAGAATTGGCAGTAGGGCTCAATACAGCCAGAAAAGGAAACTTTTGACCCAGAGCTCAGATTTGCAGAAGAAACACATATTGATGCTCCTCACGGTCTGAAAAGCACAAAAACAGATTCAATTTTCAAGTACGAGCTTTCCCTGAGGAGTTAGACCAAAGTGCATCTCAGAATTGGCAGTAGGGCTCAATTCAGCCAGAAAACGTAACTTTTGATACAGAGCTCAGATTTCCAGAAGAAACACATATTCATGCTCTTCACGGTCTGAAAAGCACAAAAACTCCTTCAATTTTCAAGCACGAGCTTTCCCGGAAGAGTTAGTACAAAGTGCACCTCAGTTTTGGCAGTAGGGCTCAATTCAGCCAGAAAAGGGAAACTTTTGACCCAGAGCTTAGATTTGCAGAAGAAAAACATATTCATGCTCCTCACGGTCTGAAAAGCACAAAAACAGATTCAATTTTCAAGTACGAGCTTTCCCTGAGGAGTTAGACCAAAGTGCATCTCAGAATTGGCAGTAGGGCTCAATTCAGCCAGAAAACGTAACTTTTGATACAGAGCTCAGATTTGCAGAAGAAACACATATTCATGCTCTTCACGTTCTGAAAAGCACAAAAACTCCTTCAATTTTCAAGCACGAGCTTTCCCGGAAGAGTTAGTACAAAGTGCACCTCAGATTTGGCAGTAGGGCTCAATTCAGCCAGAAAAGGAAACTTTTGACCCAAAGCTCAGATTTGTAGAAGAAACACATATTCATGCTCCTCACGGTCCTGAAAAGTACAAAAACAGGTTCAATTTGCAAGTACGAGCTTTCCCTGAGGAGTTAGACCAAACTGAATCTCAGAATTGGCAGCAGGGCTCAATTCAGCCAGAAAACGTAACTTTTGATACAGAGCTCAGATTTCCAGAAGAAACACATATTCATGCTCTTCACGGTCTGAAAAGCACAAAAACTCCTTCAATTTTCAAGTACGAGCTTTACCTGAGGCGTTAGACCTATGTGCATCTCAGAAGTGGCAGTAGGGCTCAATTCAGGAGAAATGGAAACTTTTGACCAGAGCTCAGATTTGTAGAAGAAACACATATTCATGCTCCTCACGGTCTGAAAAGCACAAAAACAGATTCAATTTTCAAGTATGAGCTTTCCCTGAGGAGTTAGACCAAACTGCTTCTCAGAATTAGCAGTAGGGCTCAATTCAGCCAGAAAACGTAACGTTTGATACAGAGCTCAGATTTGCAGAAGAAATGCATATTCATGCTCCTCACGGTCTGAAAAGCACAAAAACAGATTCAATTTTCAAGTACGAGCTTTCTCTGAGGAGTTAGAGCAAAGTTCATCTCAGAATTGGCAGTGGGGCTCAATTCAGCCAGAAAAGGAAACTTTTGACCCAAAGCTCAGATTTGTAGAAGAAACACATATTCATGCTCCTCACGGTCTGAAAAGCACAAAAACAGATTCAATTTTCAAGTACGAGCTTTACCTGAGGAGTTAGACCAAAGTGCATCTCAGAATTGGCAGTAGGGCTCAATTTAGCCAGAAAACGTAACATTTTATAAAGAGCTCAGATTTGCAGAAGAAATGCATATTCATGCTCCTCACGGTCTGAAAAGCACAAAAACAGATTCAATTTTCAAGTACGAGCTTTCTCTGAGGAGTTAGAGCAAAGTTCATCTCAGAATGGCAGTGGGGCTCAATTCAGCCAGAAAACGTAACTTTTTGATAAAGAGGTCAGATTTGCAGAAGAAAAATATATTCATGCTCCCCACGGTCTGAAAAGCACAAAAACAGATTCAATTTTCAAGTACGAGCTTTACCTGAGGAGTTAGACCAAAGTGCATCTCAGAATTGGCAGTAGGGCTCAATTCAGGAGGAAAAGGAAACTTTTGACCCAGAGCTCAGATTTGCAGAAGAAACACATATTCATGCTCCTCACGGTCTGAAAAGCACAAAAAACAGGTTCAATTTTCAAGTATGAGCTTTCCCTGAGGAGTTAGACCTAAGTGCATCTCAGAATTGGCAGTAGGGCTCAATTCAGGAGAAAAGGAAACTTTTGACCCAGAGCTCAGATTTGCAGAAGAAACACATATTCATGCTCCTCACGGTCTGAAAAAGCACAAAAACAGGTTCAATTTTCAAGTATGAGCTTTCCCTGAGGAGTTAGACCTAAGTGCATCTCAGAATTGGCAATAGGGCTCAATTCAGGAGAAAAGGAAACTTTTGATCCAGAGCTCAGATTTGCAGAAGAAACACATATTCATGCTCCCTCACGGTTCTGAAAAGCACAAAAACAGATTCAATTTTCAAGTACGAGCTTTACCTGAGGAGTTAGACCAAAGTGCATCTCAGAATTGGCCTAGTAGGGCTCAATTCAGCCAGAAAACGTAACTTTTGATACAGAGCTCAGATTTCCAGAAGAAACACATATTCATGGTCTTCACGGTCTGAAAAGCACAAAAACTCCTTCAATTTTCAAGCACGAGCTTTCCCCGGAAGAGTTAGTACAAAGTGCACCTCAGATTTGGCAGTAGGGCTCAATTCAGCCAGAAAAGGAAACTTTTGACCCAAAGCTCAGATTTGTAGAAGAAACACATATTCATGCTCCTCACGGTCTGAAAAGCACAAAAACAGGTTCAATTTGCAAGTACGAGCTTTCCCTGAGGAGTTAGACCAAACTGAATCTCAGAATTGGCAAGTAGGGCTCAATTCAGCCAGAAAACCTAACTTTTGATACAGAGCTCAGATTTGCAGAAGAAACACATATTCATGCTCTTCACGGTCTGAAAAGCACAAAAACTCCTTCAATTTTCAAGCACGAGCTTTCCCGGAAGAGTTAGTACAAAGTGCACCTCAGATTTGGCAGTAGGGCTCAATTCAGCCAGAAAAGGAAACTTTTGACCCAAAGCTCAGATTTGTAGAAGAAACACATATTCATGCTCCTCACGGTCTGAAAAGCACAAAAACAGGTTACAATTTGCAAGTACGAGCTTTCCCTGAGGAGTTAGACCAAACTGAATCTCAGAATTGGCAGTAGGGCACAATTCAGCCAGAAAACCTAACTTTTGATACAGAGCTCAGATTTCCAGAAGAAACACATATTCATGCTCTTCACGGTCTGAAAAGCACAAAAACTCCTTCAATTTTCAAGCACGAGCTTTCCCGGAAGAGTATAGTACAAAGTGCACTCAGTTTTGGCAGTAGGGCTCAATTCAGCCAGAAAAGGAAACTTTTGACCCAAAGCTCAGATTTGTAGAAGAAACACATATTCATGCTCCTCCACGGTCTGAAAAGCACAAAAAGAGATTGAATTTTCAAGTACGAGCTTTACCTCAGGAGTTAGACCAAAGTGCATCTCAGAATTGGCAGTAGGGCTCAATTCAGCCAGAAAACGTAACTTTTGATAAAGAGCTCAGATTTGCAGAAGAAAAATATATTCATGCTCCTCACGGTCTGAAAAGCACAAAAACAGATTCAATTTTCATGTACGAGCTTTCCCTGAGGAATTAGACCAAAGTGCATCTCAGAATTGGCAGTAGGGCTCAATTCAGCCAGAAAACGTAACTTTTGATACAGAGCTCAGATTTCCAGAAGAAACACATATTCATGCTCTTCACGGTCTGAAAAGCACAAAAACTCCTTCAATTTTCAAGCACGAGCTTTCCCGGAAGAGTTAGTACAAAGTGCACCTCAGTTTTGGCAGTAGGGCTCAATTCAGCCAGAAAAGGAAACTTTTGACCCCAGAGCTTAGATTTGCAGAAGAAAAACATATTCATGCTCCTCACGGTCTGAAAAGCACAAAAAGAGATTGAATTTTCAAGTACGAGCTTTACCTCAGGAGTTAGACCAAAGTGCATCTCAGAATTGGCAGTAGGGCCTCAATTCAGCCAGAAAACGTAACTTTTGATAAAGAGCTCAGATTTGCAGAAGAAAAATATATTCATGCTCCTCACGGTCTGAAAAGCACAAAAACAGATTCAATTTTCATGTACGAGCTTTCCCTGAGGAATTAGACCAAAGTGCATCTCAGAATTGGCAGTAGGGCTCAATTCAGCCAGAAAACGTAACTTTTGATACAGAGCTCAGATTTCCAGAAGAAAACACATATTCATGCTCTTCACGGTCTGAAAAGCACAAAAAACTCCTTCAATTTTCAAGCACGAGCTTTCCCGGAAGAGTTAGTACAAAGTGCACCTCAGTTTTGGCAGTAGGGCTCAATTCAGCCAGAAAAGGAAACTTTTGACCCAGAGCTTAGATTTGCAGAAGAAACACATATTCATGCTCCTCACGGTCTGAAAAGCACAAAAACAGGTTCAATTTTCAAGTATGAGCTTTCCCTGAGGAGTTAGACCTAAGTGCATCTCAGAATTGGCAGTAGGGCTCAATTCAGGAGAAAAGGAAACTTTTGACCCAGAGCTTAGATTTGCAGAAGAAAAACATATTCATGCTCCTCACGGTCTGAAAAGCACAAAAACAGATTCAATGTTCATGGTACGAGCTTTCCCTGAGGAGTTAGACTAAAGTGCATCTCAGAATTGGCAGTAGGGCTCAATTCAGCCAGAAAAGGAAACTTTTGACCCAGAGCTCAGATTTTGCAGAAGAAACACATATTCATGCTCCTCACGGTCTGAAAAGCACAAAAACAGATTCAATTTTCAAGTACGAGCTTTCACCTGAGAGTTAGACAAAGTGCATCTCAGAATTGGCAGTAGGGCTCAATTCAGCCAGAAAACGTAACTTTTGATACAGAGCTCAGATTTCCAGAAGAAACACATATTCATGCTCTTCACGGTCTGAAGAAGCACAAAAACTCCTTCAATTTTCAAGCACGAGCTTTCCCGGAAGAGTTAGTACAAAGTGCACCTCAGTTTTGGCAGTAGGGCTCAATTCAGCCAGAAAAGGAAACTTTTGACCCAGAGCTTAGATTTGCAGAAGAAAAAACATATTCATGCTCCTCACGGTCTGAAAAGCACAAAAACAGATTCAATGTTCATGTACGAGCTTTCCCTGAGGAGTTAGACTAAAGTGCATCTCAGAATTGGGCAGTAGGGCTCAATTCAGCCAGAAAAGGAAACTTTTGACCCAGAGCTCAGATTTGCAGAAGAAACACATATTCATGCTCCTCACGGTCTGAAAAGCACAAAAACAGATTCAATTTTCAAGTACGAGCTTTACCTGAGGAGTTAGACCAAAGTGCATCTCAGAATTGGCAGTAGGGCTCAATTCAGCCAGAAAACGTAACTTTTGATACAGAGCTCAGATTTCCAGAAGAAACACATATTCATGCTCTTCACGGTCTGGAAAAGCACAAAAACTCCTTCAATGTTCAAGCACGAGCTTTCACGGAAGAGTTAGTACAAAGTAAACCTCAGATTTGGCAGTAGGGCTCAATTCAGCCAGAAAAGGAAACTTTTGACCCATAGCTCAGATTTGTAGAAGAAACACATATTCATGCTCCTCACGGTCTGAAAAGCACAAAAACAGGTTCAATTTGCAAGTACGAGCTTTCCCTGAGGAGTTAGACCAAACTGAATCTCAGGAATTGGCAGTAGGGCTCAATTCAGCCAGAAAACCTAACTTTTTGATACAGAGCTCAGATTTCCAGAAGAAAACACATATTCATGCTCTTCACGGTCTGAAAAGCACAAAAACTCCTTCAATTTTCAAGCACGAGCTTTCCCGGAAGAGTTAGTACAAAGTGCACCTCAGATTTGGCAGTAGGGCTCAATTCAGCCAGAAAAGGAAACTTTTGACCCAAAGCTCAGATTTGTAGAAGAAACACATATTCATGCTCCTCATGGTCTGAAAAGTACAAAAACAGGTTCAATTTTCAAGTACGAGCTTTTCCCTGAGGAGTTAGACCAAAGTGCATCACAGAATTGGCAGTAGGGCTCAATTCAGCCAGAAAACGTAACTTTTGATACAGAGCTCAGATTTCCAGAAGAAACAAATATTCAAGCTCTTCACGGTCTGAAAAGCACAAAAACTCCTTCAATTTTCAAGCACGAGCTTTCCCGGAAGAGTTAGTACAAAGTGCACCTCAGATTTGGCAGTAGGGCTCAATTCAGCCAGGAAAAGGAAACTTTTGACCCAAAGCTCAGATTTGTAGAAGAAACACATATTCATGCTCCTCACGGTCTGAAAAGTACAAAAAACAGGTTCAATTTTTCAAGTACGAGCTTTCCCTGAGGAATTAGACCAAAGTGCATCTCAGAATTGGCAGTAGGGGCTCAATACAGCCAGAAAAGGAAAACTTTTGACCCAGAGCTCAGATTTGCAGAAGAAACACATAATTCATGCTCCTCACGGTCTGAAAAGCACAAAAACAGATTCAATTTTCAAGTACGAGCTTTCCCTGAGGAGTTAGACCAAAGTGCATCTCAGAATTGGCAGTATGGCTCAATTCAGCCAGAAAACGTAACTTTTGATACAGAGCTCAGATTTCCAGAAGAAACACATATTCATGCTCTTCACGGTCTGAAAAGCACAAAAACTCCTTCAATTTTCAAGCACGAGCTTTCCCGGAAGAGTTAGTACAAAGTGCACCTCAGTTTTGGCAGTAGGGCTCAATTCAGCCAGAAAAGGAAACTTTTGACCCAGAGCTTAGATTTGCAGAAGAAAAACATATTCATGCTCCTCACGGTCTGAAAAGCACAAAAACAGATTCAATTTTCAAGTACGAGCTTTACCTGAGGCGTTAGACCTATGTGCATCTCAGAATTGGCAGTAGGGCTCATTCAGGAGAAAAGGAAACTTTTGACCCCAGAGCTCAGATTTGCAGAAGAAACACATATTCATGCTCCTCACGGTCTGAAAAGCAAAAAAACAGATTCAATGTTCATGTACGAGCTTTCCCTGAGGAGTTAGACTAAAGTGCATCTCAGAATTGGCAGTAGGGCTCAATTCAGCCAGAAAAGGAAACTTTTGACCCAGAGCTCAGATTTGCAGAAGAAACACATATTCATGCTCCTCACGGTCTGAAAAGCACAAAAACAGATTCAATTTTCAAGTACGAGCTTTCCCTGAGGAGTTAGACCAAAGTGCATCACAGAATTGGCAGTAGGGGCTCAATTCAGCCAGAAAACGTAACTTTTGATACAGAGCTCAGATTTCCAGAAGAAACAAATATTCAAGCTCTTCACGGTCTGAAAAGCACAAAAACTCCTTCAATATTTCAAGCACGAGCTTTCCCGGAAGAGTTAGTACAAAGTGCACCTCAGATTTGGCAGTAGGGCTCAATTCAGACAGAAAAGGAAACTTTTGACCCAAAGCTCAGATTTGTAGAAGAAACACATATTCATGCTCCTCACGGTCTGAAAAGTACAAAAACAGGTTCAATTTTCAAGTACGAGCTTTCCCTGAGGAATTAGACCAAAGTGCATCTCAGAATTGGCAGTAGGCTCAATACAGCCAGAAAAGGAAACTTTTGACCCAGAGCTCAGATTTGCAGAAGAAACACATATTGATGCTCCTCACGGTCTGAAAAGCACAAAAACAGATTCAATTTTCAAGTACGAGCTTTCCCTGAGGAGTTAGACCAAAGTGCATCTCAGAATTGGCAGGTAGGGCTCAATTCAGCCCAGAAAACGTAACTTTTGATACAGAGCTCAGATTTCCAGAAGAAACACATATTCATGCTCTTCACGGTCTGAAAAGCACAAAAACTCCTTCAATTTTCAAGCACGAGCTTTCCCGGAAGAGTTAGTACAAAGTGCACCTCAGTTTTGGCAGTAGGGCTCAATTCAGCCAGAAAAGGAAACTTTTGACCCAGAGCTTAGATTTGCAGAAGAAAAACATATTCATGCTCCTCACGGTCTGAAAAGCACAAAAACAGATTCAATTTTCAAGTACGAGCTTTCCCTGAGGAGTTAGACCAAAGTGCATCTCAGAATTGGCAGTAGGGCTCAATTCAGCCAGAAAAACGTAACTTTTGATACAGAGCTCAGATTTGCAGAAGAAACACATATTCATGCTCTTCACGTTCTGAAAAGCACAAAAACTCCTTCAATTTTCAAGCACGAGCTTTCCCGGAAGAGTTAGTACAAAGTGCACCTCAGATTTGGCAAGTAGGGCTCAATTCAGCCAGAAAAGGGAAACTTTTGACCCAAAGCTCAGATTTGTAGAAGAAACACATATTCATGCTCCTCACGGTCTGAAAAGTACAAAAACAGGTTCAATTTGCAAGTACGAGCTTTCCCCTGAGGAGTTAGACCAAACTGAATCTCAGAATTGGCAGCAGGGCTCAATTCAGCCAGAAAACGTAACTTTTGATACAGAGCTCAGATTTGCAGAAGAAACACATATTCATGCTCTTCACGGTCTGAAAAGCACAAAAAACTCCTTCAATTTTCAAGCACGAGCTTTCCCGGAAGAGTTAGTACAAAGTGCACCTCAGATTTGGCAGTAGGGCTCAATTCAGCCAGAAAAGGAAACTTTTGACCCAAAGCTCAGATTTGTAGAAGAAACACATATTCATGCTCCTCACGGTCTGAAAAGCACAAAAACAGGTTCAATTTGCAAGTACGAGCTTTCCCTGAGGAGTTAGACCAAACTGAATCTCAGAATTGGCAGTAGGGCACAATTCAGCCAGAAAACCTAACTTTTGATACAGAGCTCAGATTTCCAGAAGAAACACATATTCATGCTCTTCACGGTCTGAAAAGCACAAAAAACTCCTTCAATTTTCAAGCACGAGCTTTCCCGGAAGAGTTGAGTACAAAGTGCACTTCAGTTTTGGCAAGTAGGGCTCCAATTCAGCCAGAAAAGGAAACTTTTGACCCAAAGCTCAGATTTGTAGAAGAAAACACATATTCATGCTCCTCACGGTCTGAAAAGCACAAAAAAGAGATTGAATTTTCAAGTACGAGCTTTACCTCAGGAGTTAGACCAAAGTGCATCTCAGAATTGGCAGTAGGGCTCAATTCAGCCAGAAAACGTAACTTTTGATAAAGAGCTCAGATTTGCAGAAGAAAAATATATTCATGCTCCTCACGGTCTGAAAAGCACAAAAAACAGATTCAATTTTCATGTACGAGCTTTCCCTGAGGAATTAGACCAAAGTGCATCTCAGAATTGGCAGTAGGGCTCAATTCAGCCAGAAGAAACGTAACTTTTGATACAGAGCTCAGATTTCCAGAAAGAAACACATATTCATGCTCTTCACGGTCTGAAAAGCACAAAAACTCCTTCAATTTTCAAGCACGAGCTTTCCCGGAAGAGTTAGTACAAAGTGCACCTCAGTTTTGGCGAGTAGGGCTCAATTCAGCCAGAAAAGGAAACTTTTGACCCAGAGCTTAGATTTGCAGAAGAAAAACATATTCATGCTCCTCACGGTCTGAAAAGCACAAAAAGAGATTGAATTTTCAAGTACGAGCTTTACCTCAGGAGTTAGACCAAAGTGCATCTCAGAATTGGCAGTAAGGGCTCAATTCAGCCAGGAAAACGTAACTTTTGATAAAGAGCTCAGATTTGCAGAATAAAAAAATATATTCATGCTCCTCACGGTCCTGAAAAGCACAAAAACAGATTCAATTTTCATGTACGAGCTTTCCCTGAGGAATTAGACCAAAGTGCATCTCAGAATTGGCAGTAGGGCTCAATTCAGCCAGAAAACGTAACTTTTGATACAGAGCTCAGATTTCCAGAAGAAACACATATTCATGCTCTTCACGGTCTGAAAAGCACAAAAACTCCTTCAATTTTCAAGCACGAGCTTTCCCGGAAGAGTTAGTACAAAGTGCACCTCAGTTTTGGCAGTAGGGCTCAATTCAGCCAGAAAAGGAAACTTTTGACCCAGAGCTTAGATTTGCAGAAGAAAAACATATTCATGCTCCTCACGGTCTGAAAGCACAAAAACAGATTCAATTTTCAAGTACGAGCTTTACCTGAGGCGTTAGACCTATGTGCATCTCAGAATTGGCAGTAGGGCTCAATTCAGGAGAAAAGGAAACTTTTGACCCAGAGCTCAGATTTGCAGAAGAAACACATATTCATGCTCCTCACGGTCTGAAAAGCACAAAAAACAGGTTCAATTTTCAAGTATGAGCTTTCCCTGAGGAGTTAGACCTAAGTGCATCTCAGAATTGGCAGTAGGGCTCAATTCAGGAGAAAAGGAAACTTTTGACCCAGAGCTTAGATTTGCAGAAGGAAAAACATATTCATGCTCCTCACGGTCTGAAAAGCACAAAAAACAGATTCAATGTTCATGTACGAGCTTTCCCTGAGGAGTTAGACTAAAGTGCATCTCAGAATTGGCAGTAGGGCTCAATTCAGCCAGAAAAGGAAACTTTTGACCCAGAGCTCAGATTTGCAGAAGAAACACATATTCATGCTCCTCACGGTCTGAAAAGCACAAAAACAGATTCAATTTTCAAGTACGAGCTTTACCTGAGGAGTTAGACCAAAGTGCATCTCAGAATTGGCAGTAGGGGCTCAATTCAGCCAGAAAACGTAACTTTTGATACAGAGCTCAGATTTCCAGAAGAAAACACATATTCATGCTCTTCACGGTCTGAAAAGCACAAAAACTCCTTCAATTTTCAAGCACGAGCTTTCCCGGAAGAGTTAGTACAAAGTGCACCTCAGTTTTGGCAGTAGGGCTCAATTCAGCCAGAAAAGGAAACTTTTGACCCAGAGCTTAGATTTGCAGAAGAAAAACATATTCATGCTCCTCACGGTCTGAAAAGCACAAAAACAGATTCAATGTTCATGTACGAGCTTTCCCTGAGGAGTTAGACTAAAGTGCATCTCAGAATTGGCAGTAGGGGCTCAATTCAGCCAGAGAAAGGAAACTTTTGACCCAGAGCTCAGATTTGCAGAAGAAACACATATTCATGCTCCTCACGGTCTGAAAAGCACAAAAACAGATTCAATTTTCAAGTACGAGCTTTACCTGAGGAGTTAGACCAAAGTGCATCTCAGAATTGGCAGTAGGGCTCAATTCAGCCAGAAAACGTAACTTTTGATACAGAGCTCAGATTTCCAGAAGAAACACATATTCATGCTCTTCACGGTCTGAAAAGCACAAAAACTCCTTCAATGTTCAAGCACGAGCTTTCCCGGAAGAGTTAGTACAAAGTAAACCTCAGATTTGGCAGTAGGGCTCAATTCAGCCAGAAAAGGAAACTTTTGACCCATAGCTCAGATTTGTAGAAGAAACACATATTCATGCTCCTCACGGTCTGAAAAGCACAAAAACAGGTTCAATTTGCAAGTACGAGCTTTCCCTGAGGAGTTAGACCAAACTGAATCTCAGAATTGGCAGTAGGGCTCAATTCAGCCAGAAAACCTAACTTTTTGATACAGAGCTCAGATTTCCAGAAGAAACACATATTCATGCTCTTCACGGTCTGAAAAGCACAAAAACTCCTTCAATTTTCAAGCACGAGCTTTCCCGGAAGAGTTAGTACAAAGTGCACCTCAGATTTGGCAGTAGGGCTCAATTCAGCCAGAAAAGGAAACTTTTGACCCAAAGCTCAGATTTGTAGAAGAAACACATATTCATGCTCCTCATGGTCTGAAAAGTACAAAAACAGGTTCAATTTTCAAGTACGAGCTTTCCCTGAGGAGTTAGACCAAAGTGCATCACAGAATTGGCAGTAGGGCTCAATTCAGCCAGAAAACGTAACTTTTGATACAGAGCTCAGATTTCCAGAAGAAACAAATATTCAAGCTCTTCACGGTCTGAAAAGCACAAAAACTCCTTCAATTTTCAAGCACGAGCTTTCCCGGAAGAGTTAGTACAAAGTGCACCTCAGATTTGGCAGTAGGGCTCAATTCAGCCAGAAAAGGAAACTTTTGACCCAAAGCTCAGATTTGTAGAAGAAACACATATTCATGCTCTCACGGTCTGAAAAGTACAAAAACAGGTTCAATTTTCAAGTACGAGCTTTCCCTGAGGAATTAGACCAAAGTGCATCTCAGAATTGGCAGTAGGGCTCAATACAGCCAGAAAAGGAAACTTTTGACCCAGAGCTCAGATTTGCAGAAGAAACACATATTCATGCTCCTCACGGTCTGAAAAGCACAAAAACAGATTCAATTTTCAAGTACGAGCTTTCCCTGAGGAGTTAGACCAAAGTGCATCTCAGAATTGGCAGTAGGGCTCAATTCAGCCAGAAAACGTAACTTTTGATACAGAGCTCAGATTTCCAGAAGAAACACATATTCATGCTCTTCACGGTCTGAAAAGCACAAAAACTCCTTCAATTTTCAAGCACGAGCTTTCCCGGAAGAGTTAGTACAAAGTGCACCTCAGTTTTGGCAGTAGGGCTCAATTCAGCCAGAAAAGGAAACTTTTGACCCAGAGCTTAGATTTGCAGAAGAAAAAACATATTCATGCTCCTCACGGTCTGAAAAGCACAAAAACAGATTCAATTTTCAAGTACGAGCTTTACCTGAGGCGTTAGACCTATGTGCATCTCAGAATTGGCAGTAGGGCTCAATTCAGGAGAAAAGGAAACTTTGACCCAGAGCTCAGATTTGCAGAAGAAAACACATATTCATGCTCCTCACGGTCTGAAAAGCAAAAAAACAGATTCAATGTTCATGTACGAGCTTTCCCTGAGGAGTTAGACTAAAGTGCATCTCAGAATTGGCAGTAGGGGCTCAATTCAGCCAGAAAAGGAAACTTTTGACCCAGAGCTCAGATTTGCAGAAGAAACACATATTCATGCTCCTCACGGTCTGAAAAGCACAAAAACAGATTCAATTTTCAAGTACGAGCTTTCCCTGAGGAGTTAGACCAAAGTGCATCACAGAATTGGCAGTAGGGGCTCAATTCAGCCAGAAAACGTAACTTTTGATACAGAGCTCAGATTTCCAGAAGAAACAAATATTCAAGCTCTTCACGGTCTGAAAAGCACAAAAACTCCTTCAATTTTCAAGCACGAGCTTTCCCGGAAGAGTTAGTACAAAGTGCACCTCAGATTTGGCAGTAGGGCTCAATTCAGCCAGAAAAGGAAACTTTTGACCCAAAGCTCAGATTTGTAGAAGAAACACATATTCATGCTCCTCACGGTCTGAAAAGTACAAAAACAGGTTCAATTTTCAAGTACGAGCTTTCCCTGAGAATTAGACCAAAGTGCATCTCAGAATTGGCAGTAGGGCTCAATACAGCCAGAAAAGGAAACTTTTGACCCAGAGCTCAGATTTGCAGAAGAAACACATATTGATGCTCCTCACGGTCTGAAAAGCACAAAAACAGATTCAATTTTCAAGTACGAGCTTTCCCTGAGGAGTTAGACCAAAGTGCATCTCAGAATTGGCAGTAGGGCTCAATTCAGCCAGAAAACGTAACTTTTGATACAGAGCTCAGATTTCCAGAAGAAACACATATTCATGCTCTTCACGGTCTGAAAAGCACAAAAACTCCTTCAATTTTCAAGCACGAGCTTTCCCGGAAGAGTTAGTACAAAGTGCACCTCAGTTTTGGCAGTAGGGCTCAATTCAGCCAGAAAAGGAAACTTTTGACCCAGAGCTTAGATTTGCAGAAGAAAAAACATATTCATGCTCCTCACGGTCTGAAAAGCACAAAAACAGATTCAATTTTCAAGTACGAGCTTTCCCTGAGGAGTTAGACCAAAGTGCATCTCAGAATTGGCAGTAGGGCTCAATTCAGCCAGAAAACGTAACTTTTGATACAGAGCTCAGATTTGCAGAAGAAACACATATTCATGCTCTTCACGTTCTGAAAAGCACAAAAACTCCTTCAATTTTCAAGCACGAGCTTTCCCGGAAGAGTTAGTACAAAGTGCACCTCAGATTTGGCAGTAGGGCTCAATTCAGCCAGAAAAGGGAAACTTTTGACCCAAAGCTCAGATTTGTAGAAGAAACACATATTCATGCTCCTCACGGTCTGAAAAGTACAAAAACAGGTTCAATTTGCAAGTACGAGCTTTCCCTGAGGAGTTAGACCAAACTGAATCTCAGAATTGGCAGCAGGGCTCAATTCAGCCAGAAAACGTAACTTTTGATACAGAGCTCAGATTTCCAGAAGAAACACATATTCATGCTCTTCACGGTCTGAAAAGCACAAAAACTCCTTCAATTTTCAAGTACGAGCTTTACCTGAG
>NW_027257071.1:0-51358 GCF_029215685.1 Pituophis catenifer annectens | reverse complement strand
ATTCAGCCAGAAAATGTAACTTTTGACACAGAGCTCAGATTTGCAGAAGAAACACATATTCATGCTCCTCACAGTCTGAAAAGAACAAATACGCCTTCAATTTTCAAGTACGAGCTTTCCCTGAGGTGTTAGACCAAAGTGCATCTCAGAATTGGCAGTAGGGCTCAATTCAGCCAGAAAATGTAACTTTTGACACAGAGCTCAGATTTGCAGAAGAAACACATATTCATGCTCCTCACAGTCTGAAAAGAACAAATACGCCTTCAATTTTCAAGTACGAGCTTTCCCTGAGGAGTTAGAACAATGTGCATCTCAGAATTGGCAGTAGGGCTCAATTCAGCCAGAAAACATAAACATTTGACACCGATCTTAGATTTGCAAAAGAAACAGATATTCATGCTCCTCACGGTCTGAAAAGCACAAAAACGCCTTCAATTTTCAAGTTCGAGCTTTCCATGAGGAGTTAGACAAAAGTGCATCTCAGAATTGGCAGTAGGGCTGAATTCAGCCAGAAAACGTCAGATTTGGACACAGAGCTCAGATTTGCAGAAGAAACACATATTCATGCTCCTCACAGTCTGAAAAGAACAAATACGCCTTCAATTTTCAAGTACGAGCTTTCCCTGAGGAGTTAGAACAATGTGCATCTCAGAATTGGCAGTAGGGGCTCAATTCAGCCAGAAAACATAACATTTGACACAGAGCTCAGATTTGCAGAAGAAACACATATTCATGCTCCTCACAGTCTGAAAAGCACAAATACGCCTTCAATTTTCAAGTACGAGCTTTCCCTGAGGTGTTAGACCAAAGTGCATCTCAGAATTGGCAGTAGGGCTCAATTCAGCCAGAAAATGTAACTTTTGACACAGAGCTCAGATTTGCAGAAGAAACACATATTCATGCTCCTCACAGTCTGAAAAGAACAAATACGCCTTCAATTTTCAAGTACGAGCTTTCCCTGAGGTGTTAGACCAAAGTGCATCTCAGAATTGGCAGTAGGGCTCAATTCAGCCAGAAAACGTCAGATTTGACACAGAGCTCAGACTTGCAGAAGAAACACATATTCATGCCCCCTCACGGTCTGAAAAGCACAAAAACAGATTCAATTTTCAAGTAGGAGATTTCCCTCAGGAGTTAGACCCAAGTGCATCTCAGAATTGGAAGAAGAGCTCAATTCAGCCAGAAAAAGTTATTTTTGACACAGAGCTCAGATTTTCTGAAGAAACACATATTCATGCTCCTCACAGTCCTGAAAAAGCACAAATACGCCTTCAATTTTCAAGTACGAGCTTTCCCTGATGAGTTAGACCAAAGTGCATCTCAGAATTGGCAGTATGGCTCAATTCAGCCAGAAAACGTAACATTTGACACAGAGCTCAGATTTGCAGAAGAAACACATATTCATGCTCCTCACAGTCTGAAAAGAACAAATACGCCTTCAATTTCAAGTACGAGCTTTCCCTGAGGTGTTAGACCAAAAGTGCATCTCAGAATTGGGAGTAGGGCTCAATTCAGCCAGAAAACGTAACTTTTGACACAGAGCTCAGATTTGCAGAAGAAACACATATTCATGCTCCTCACAGTCTGAAAAGCACAAAAACGCCTTCACTTTTCAAGTATGAGCTTTCCCTGAGAAGTTAGACCAAAGTGCATCTCAGAATTGGCAGTAGGGCTCAATTCACCCAGAAAAAGTTACTTTTGACACAGAGCTCAGATTTGCAGAAGAAAACACATATTCATGCTCCTCACAGTCTGAAAGCACAAAAAACGCCTTCACTTTTCAAGTATGAGATTTCCCGGAGAAGTTAGATCAAAGTGCATCTCAGAATTGGCAGTAGGGCTCAATTCAGCCAGACTAAGTAACTTTTGACACAGAGCTCAGATTTGCAGAAGAAACAAATATTCATGCTCCTCACGGTCTGAAAAGCACAAATACGCCTTCAATTTTTCAAGTACGAGCTTTCCCTGAGGTGTTAGACCAAAGTGCATCTCAGAATTGGCAGTAGGGCTCAATTCAGCCAGAAAATTGTAACTTTTGACACAGAGCTCAGATTTGCAGAAGAAACACATATTCATGCTCCCTCACAGTCTGAAAAGAACAAATACGCCTTCAATTTTCAAGTACGAGCTTTCCCTGAGGTGTTAGACCAAAGTGCATCTCAGAATTGGCAGTAGGGCTCAATTCAGCCAGAAAACGTCAGATTTGACACAGAGCTCAGACTTGCAGAAGAAACACATATTCATGCCCCTCACGGTCTGAAAAGCACAAAAACAGATTCAATTTTCAAGTAGGAGATTTCCCTCAGGAGTTAGACCCAAGTGCATCTCAGAATTGGAAGAAGAGCTCAATTCAGCCAGAAAAAGTTATTTTTGACACAGAGCTCAGATTTTCTGAAGAAACACATATTCATGCTCCTCACAGTCTGAAAAGCACAAATACGCCTTCAATTTTTCAAGTACGAGCTTTCCCTGATGAGTTAGACCAAAGTGCATCTCAGAATTGGCAGTATGGCTCAATTCAGCCAGAAAACGTAAACATTTGACACAGAGCTCAGATTTGCAGAAGAAACCACATATTCATGCTCCTCACAGTCTGAAAAGAACAAATACGCCTTCAATTTTCAAGTACGAGCTTTCCCTGAGGTGTTAGACCAAAGTGCATCTCAGAATTGGGAGTAGGGCTCAATTCAGCCAGAAAACGTAACTTTTGACACAGAGCTCAGATTTGCAGAAGAAACACATATTCATGCTCCTCACAGTCTGAAAAGCACAAAAACGCCTTCACTTTTCAAGTATGAGCTTTCCCTGAGAAGTTAGACCAAAGTGCATCTCAGAATTGGCAGTAGGGCTCAATTCACCCAGAAAAAGTTACTTTTTGACACAGAGCTCAGATTTGCAGAAGAAACACATATTCATGCTCCTCACAGTCTGAAAAGCACAAAAAACGCCTTCACTTTTCAAGTATGAGATTTCCCGGAGAAGTTAGATCAAAGTGCATCTCAGAATTGGCAGTAGGGCTCAATTCAGCCAGACTAAGTAACTTTTGACACAGAGCTCAGATTTGCAGAAGAAACAAATATTCATGCTCCTCACGGTCTGAAAAGCACAAAAACAGATTCAATTTTCAAGTACGAGCTTTCCCTGAGGAGTTAGACCAAAGTGCATCTCAGAATTGGCAGTAGGGCTCAATTCAGCCAGAAAACATAACATTTTGACACAGAGCTCAGATTTGCAGAAGAAACACATATTCATGCTCCTCACAGTCTGAAAAGCACAAAAACAGATTCAATTTTCAAGTACGAGCTTTCCCTGAGGAGTTAGAACAATGTGCATCTCAGAATTGGCAGTAGGGCTCAATTCAGCCAGAAAACGTAACTTTTGACACAGAGCTCAGATTTGCAGAAGAAACACATATTCATGCTCCTCACAGTCTGAAAAGAACAAATACGCCTTCAATTTTCAAGTACGAGCTTTCCCTGAGGAGTTAGAACAATGTGCATCTCAGAATTGGCAGTAGGGCTCAATTCAGCCAGAAAACATAACATTTGACACAGAGCTCAGATTTGCAGAAGAAACACATATTCATGCTCCTCACAGTCTGAAAAGCACAAATACGCCTTCAATTTTCAAGTACGAGCTTTCCCTGAGGTGTTAGACCAAAGTGCATCTCAGAATTGGCAGTAAGGGCTCAATTCAGCCAGAAAATGTAACTTTTGACACAGAGCTCAGATTTGCAGAAGAAACACATATTCATGCTCCTCACAGTCTGAAAAGAACAAATACGCCTTCAATTTTCAAGTACGAGCTTTCCCTGAGGTGTTAGACCAAAGTGCATCTCAGAATTGGCAGTAGGGCTCAATTCAGCCAGAAAACGTCAGATTTGACACAGAGCTCAGACTTGCAGAAGAAACACATATTCATGCCCCCTCACGGTCTGAAAAGCACAAAAACAGATTCAATTTTTCAAGTAGGAGATTTCCCTCAGGAGTTAGACCCAAGTGCATCTCAGAATTGGAAGAAGAGCTCAATTCAGCCAGAAAAAGTTATTTTTGACACAGAGCTCAGATTTTTCTGAAGAAACACATATTCATGCTCCTCACAGTCTGAAAAGCACAAATACGCCTTCAATTTTCAAGTACGAGCTTTCCCTGATGAGTTAGACCAAAGTGCATCTCAGAATTGGCAGTATGGCTCAATTCAGCCAGAAAAACGTAACATTTGACACAGAGCTCAGATTTGCAGAAGAAACACATATTCATGCTCCTCACAGTCTGAAAAGAACAAATACGCCTTCAATTTTCAAGTACGAGCTTTCCCTGAGGTGTTAGACCAAAGTGCATCTCAGAATTGGGAGTAGGGCTCAATTCAGCCAGAAAACGTAACTTTTGACACAGAGCTCAGATTTGCAGAAGAAACACATATTCATGCTCCTCACAGTCTGAAAAGCACAAAAAACGCCTTCCACTTTTCAAGTATGAGCTTTCCCTGAGAAGTTAGACCAAAGTGCATCTCAGAATTGGCAGTAGGGCTCAATTCACCCAGAAAAAGTTACTTTTTACACAGAGCTCAGATTTGCAGAAGAAACACATATTCATGCTCCTCACAGTCTGAAAAGCACAAAAACGCCTTCACTTTTCAAGTATGAGATTTCCCCGGAGAAGTTAGATCAAAGTGCATCCTCAGAATTGGCAGTAGGGCTCAATTCAGCCAGACTAAGTAACTTTTGACACAGAGCTCAGATTTGCAGAAGAAAACAAATATTCATGCTCCTCACGGTCTGAAAAGCACAAAAACAGATTCAATTTTCAAGTACGAGCTTTCCCCTGAGGAGTTAGACCAAAGTGCATCTCAGAATTGGCAGTAGGGCTCAATTCAGCCAGAAAAACCATAACATTTGACACAGAGCTCAGATTTGCAGAAGAAACACATATTCATGCTCCTCACAGTCTGAAAAGCACAAAAACAGATTCAATTTTCAAGTACGAGCTTTCCCTGAGGAGTTAGAACAATGTGCATCTCAGAATTGGCAGTAGGGCTCAATTCAGCCAGAAAACGTAACTTTTGACACAGAGCTCAGATTTGCAGAAGAAACACATATTCATGCTCCTCACAGTCTGAAAAGAACAAATACGCCTTCAATTTTCAAGTACGAGCTTTCCCTGAGGTGTTAGACCAAAGTGCATCTCAGAATTGGCAGTAGGGCTCTATTCAGCCAGAAAACATAACATTTGACACAGAGCTCAGATTTGCAAAAGAAACACATATTCATGCTCCTCACGGTCTGCAAAGCACAAAAACGCCTTCAATTTTCAAGTTCGAGCTTTCCATGAGGAGTTAGACCAAAGTGCATCTCAGAATTGGCAGTAGGGCTCAATTCAGCCAGAAAAAGTAACTTTTGACACAGAGCTCAGATTTGCAGAAGAAACACATATTCATGCTCCTCACAGTCTGAAAAGCACAAAAACGCCTTCACTTTTAAAGTATGAGATTTCCCTGAGAAGTTAGATCAAAGTGCATCTCAGAATTGGCAGTAGGGCTCAATTCAGCCAGACTAAGTAACTTTTGACACAGAGCTCAGATTTGCAGAAGAAACACATATTCATGCTCCTCACGGTCTGAAAAGCACAAAAACGCCTTCAATTTTCAAGTACGAGCTTTCCCTGAGGAGTTAGAACAATGTGCATCTCAGAATTGGCAGTAGGGCTCAATTCAGCCAGAAAACATAACATTTGACACAGAGCTCAGATTTGCAGAAGAAACAAATATTCATGCTCCTCACAGTATGAAAAGCACAAAAACAGATTCAATTTTCAAGTACGAGCTTTCCCTGAGAGTTAGAACAATGTGCATCTCAGAATTGGCAGTAGGGCTCAATTCAGCCAGAAAACGTAACTTTTGACACAGAGCTCAGATTTGCAGAAGAAACACATATTCATGCTCCTCACAGTCTGAAAAGAACAAATACGCCTTCAATTTTCAAGTACGAGCTTTCCCTGAGGTGTTAGACAAAAGTGCATCTCAGAATTGGCAGTAGGGCTCAATTCAGCCAGAAAACATAACATTTGACACAGAGCTCAGATTTGCAAAAGAAACACATATTCATGCTCCTCACAGTCTGAAAAGCACAAAAACGCCTTCACTTTTCAAGTATGAGATTTCCCTGAGAAGTTAGATCAAAGTGCATCTCAGAATTGGCAGTAGGGCTCAATTCACCCAGAAAAAGTAACTTTTGACACAGAGCTCAGATTTGCAGAAGAAACACATATTCATGCTCCTCACAGTCTGAAAAGCACAAAAACGCCTTCACTTTTCAAGTATGAGATTTCCCTGAGAAGTTAGATCAAAGTGCATCTCAGAATTGGCAGTAGGGCTCAATTCAGCCAGACTAAGTAACTTTTGACACAGAGCTCAGATTTGCAGAAGAAACACATATTCATGCTCCTCACGGTCTGAAAAGCACAAAAACAGATTCAATTTTCAAGTACGAGCTTTCCCTGAGGAGTTAGACCAAAGTGCATCTCAGAATTGGCAGTAGGGCTCAATTCAGCCAGAAAACATAACATTTGACACAGAGCTCAGATTTGCAGAAGAAACACATATTCATGCTCCTCACAGTCTGAAAAGAACAAATACGCCTTCAATTTTCAAGTACGAGCTTTCCCTGAGGTGTTAGACCAAAGTGCATCTCAGAATTGGCAGTAGGGCTCAATTCAGCCAGAAAACATAACATTTGACACAGAGCTCAGATTTGCAAAAGAAACACATATTCATGCTCCTCACGGTCTGCAAAGCACAAAAACGCCTTCAATTTTCAAGTTCGAGCTTTCCATGAGGAGTTAGACCAAAGTGCATCTCAGAATTGGCAGTAGGGCTCAATTCAGCCAGAAAAAGTAACTTTTGACACAGAGCTCAGATTTGCAGAAGAAACACATATTCATGCTCCTCACAGTCTGAAAAGCACAAAAACGCCTTCACTTTTAAAGTATGAGATTTCCCTGAGAAGTTAGATCAAAGTGCATCTCAGAATTGGCAGTAGGGCTCAATTCAGCCAGACTAAGTAACTTTTGACACAGAGCTCAGATTTGCAGAAGAAACACATATTCATGCTCCTCACGGTCTGAAAAGCACAAAAACGCCTTCAATTTTCAAGTACGAGCTTTCCCTGAGGAGTTAGAACAATGTGCATCTCAGAATTGGCAGTAGGGCTCAATTCAGCCAGAAAACATAACATTTGACACAGAGCTCAGATTTGCAGAAGAAACAAATATTCATGCTCCTCACAGTATGAAAAGCACAAAAACAGATTCAATTTTCAAGTACGAGCTTTCCCTGAGGAGTTAGAACAATGTGCATCTCAGAATTGGCAGTAGGGCTCAATTCAGCCAGAAAACGTAACTTTTGACACAGAGCTCAGATTTGCAGAAGAAACACATATTCATGCTCCTCACAGTCTGAAAAGCACAAAAACGCCTTCACTTTTCAAGTATGAGATTTCCCTGAGAAGTTAGATCAAAGTGCATCTCAGAATTGGCAGTAGGGCTCAATTCAGCCAGACTAAGTAACTTTTGACACAGAGCTCAGATTTGCAGAAGAAACACATATTCATGCTCCTCACGGTCTGAAAAGCACAAAAACAGATTCAATTTTCAAGTACGAGCTTTCCCTGAGGAGTTAGACCAAAGTGCATCTCAGAATTGGCAGTAGGGCTCAATTCAGCCAGAAAACATAACATTTGACACAGAGCTCAGATTTGCAGAAGAAACACATATTCATGCTCCTCACAGTCTGAAAAGAACAAATACGCCTTCAATTTTCAAGTACGAGCTTTCCCTGAGGTGTTAGACCAAAGTGCATCTCAGAATTGGCAGTAGGGCTCAATTCAGCCAGAAAACATAACATTTGACACAGAGCTCAGATTTGCAAAAGAAACACATATTCATGCTCCTCACGGTCTGCAAAGCACAAAAACGCCTTCAATTTTCAAGTTCGAGCTTTCCATGAGGAGTTAGACCAAAGTGCATCTCAGAATTGGCAGTAGGGCTCAATTCAGCCAGAAAAAGTAACTTTTGACACAGAGCTCAGATTTGCAGAAGAAACACATATTCATGCTCCTCACAGTCTGAAAAGCACAAAAACGCCTTCACTTTTAAAGTATGAGATTTCCCTGAGAAGTTAGATCAAAGTGCATCTCAGAATTGGCAGTAGGGCTCAATTCAGCCAGACTAAGTAACTTTTGACACAGAGCTCAGATTTGCAGAAGAAACACATATTCATGCTCCTCACGGTCTGAAAAGCACAAAAACGCCTTCAATTTTCAAGTACGAGCTTTCCCTGAGGAGTTAGAACAAAGTGCATCTCAGAATTGGCAGTACGGCTCAATTCAGCCAGAAAACATAACATTTGACACAGAGCTCAGATTTGCAAAAGAAACACGTATTCATGCTCCTCACGGTCTGAAAAGCACAAAAACGCCTTCAATTTTCAAGTACGAGCTTTCCCTGAGGAGTTAGACCAAAGTGCATCTCAGAATTGGCAGTAGGGCTGAATTCAGCCAGAAAACGTCAGATTTGACACAGAGCTCAGACTTGCAGAAGAAACACATATTCATGCCCCTCACGGTCTGAAAAGCACAAAAACAGATTCAATTTTCAAGTAGGAGATTTCCCTCAGGAGTTAGACCCAAGTGCATCTCAGAATTGGAAGTAGAGCTCAATTCAGCCAGAAAAAGTAATTTTTGACACAGAGCTCAGATTTTCTGAAGAAACACATATTCATGCTCCTCACAGTCTGAAAAGCACAAATACGCCTTCAATTTTCAAGTACGAGCTTTCCCTGAGGAGTTAGACCAAAGTGCATCTCAGAATTGGCAGTAGGGCTCAATTCAGCCAGAAAACGTAACTTTTGACACAGAGCTCAGATTTGCAGAAGAAACACATATTCATGCTCCTCACAGTCTGAAAAGAACAAATACGCCTTCAATTTTCAAGTACGAGCTTTCCCTGAGGTGTTAGACCAAAGTGCATCTCAGAATTGGCAGTAGGGCTCAATTCAGCCAGAAAACATAACATTTGACACAGAGCTCAGATTTGCAAAAGAAACACATATTCATGCTCCTCACGGTCTGCAAAGCACAAAAACGCCTTCAATTTTCAAGTTCGAGCTTTCCATGAGGAGTTAGACCAAAGTGCATCTCAGAATTGGCAGTAGGGCTCAATTCAGCCAGAAAAAGTAACTTTTGACACAGAGCTCAGATTTGCAGAAGAAACACATATTCATGCTCCTCACAGTCTGAAAAGCACAAAAACGCCTTCACTTTTAAAGTATGAGATTTCCCTGAGAAGTTAGATCAAAGTGCATCTCAGAATTGGCAATAGGGCTCAATTCAGCCAGACTAAGTAACTTTTGACACAGAGCTCAGATTTGCAGAAGAAACACATATTCATGCTCCTCACGGTCTGAAAAGCACAAAAACGCCTTCAATTTTCAAGTACGAGCTTTCCCTGAGGAGTTAGAACAAAGTGCATCTCAGAATTGGCAGTAGGGCTCAATTCAGCCAGACTAAGTAACTTTTGACACAGAGCTCAGATTTGCAGAAGAAACACATATTCATGCTCCTCACAGTCTGAAAAGAACAAATACGCCTTCAATTTTCAAGTACGAGCTTTCCCTGAGGAGTTAGAACAATGTGCATCTCAGAATTGGCAGTAGGGCTCAATTCAGCCAGAAAACATAACATTTGACACAGAGCTCAGATTTGCAGAAGAAACACATATTCATGCTCCTCACAGTCTGAAAAGAACAAATACGCCTTCAATTTTCAAGTACGAGCTTTCCCTGAGGAGTTAGAACAATGTGCATCTCAGAATTGGCAGTAGGGCTCAATTCAGCCAGAAAACATAACATTTGACACCGATCTTAGATTTGCAAAAGAAACACATATTCATGCTCCTCACGGTCTGAAAAGCACAAAAACGCCTTCAATTTTCAAGTTCGAGCTTTCCATGAGGAGTTAGACAAAAGTGCATCTCAGAATTGGCAGTAGGGCTGAATTCAGCCAGAAAACGTCAGATTTGACACAGAGCTCAGATTTGCAGAAGAAACACATATTCATGCTCCTCACAGTCTGAAAAGAACAAATACGCCTTCAATTTTCAAGTACGAGCTTTCCCTGAGGAGTTAGAACAATGTGCATCTCAGAATTGGCAGTAGGGCTCAATTCAGCCAGAAAACATAACATTTGACACAGAGCTCAGATTTGCAGAAGAAACACATATTCATGCTCCTCACAGTCTGAAAAGCACAAATACGCCTTCAATTTTCAAGTACGAGCTTTCCCTGAGGTGTTAGACCAAAGTGCATCTCAGAATTGGCAGTAGGGCTCAATTCAGCCAGAAAATGTAACTTTTGACACAGAGCTCAGATTTGCAGAAGAAACACATATTCATGCTCCTCACAGTCTGAAAAGAACAAATACGCCTTCAATTTTCAAGTACGAGCTTTCCCTGAGGTGTTAGACCAAAGTGCATCTCAGAATTGGCAGTAGGGCTCAATTCAGCCAGAAAATGTAACTTTTGACACAGAGCTCAGATTTGCAGAAGAAACACATATTCATGCTCCTCACAGTCTGAAAAGAACAAATACGCCTTCAATTTTCAAGTACGAGCTTTCCCTGAGGAGTTAGAACAATGTGCATCTCAGAATTGGCAGTAGGGCTCAATTCAGCCAGAAAACATAACATTTGACACCGATCTTAGATTTGCAAAAGAAACAGATATTCATGCTCCTCACGGTCTGAAAAGCACAAAAACGCCTTCAATTTTCAAGTTCGAGCTTTCCATGAGGAGTTAGACAAAAGTGCATCTCAGAATTGGCAGTAGGGCTGAATTCAGCCAGAAAACGTCAGATTTGACACAGAGCTCAGATTTGCAGAAGAAACACATATTCATGCTCCTCACAGTCTGAAAAGAACAAATACGCCTTCAATTTTCAAGTACGAGCTTTCCCTGAGGAGTTAGAACAATGTGCATCTCAGAATTGGCAGTAGGGCTCAATTCAGCCAGAAAACATAACATTTGACACAGAGCTCAGATTTGCAGAAGAAACACATATTCATGCTCCTCACAGTCTGAAAAGCACAAATACGCCTTCAATTTTCAAGTACGAGCTTTCCCTGAGGTGTTAGACCAAAGTGCATCTCAGAATTGGCAGTAGGGCTCAATTCAGCCAGAAAATGTAACTTTTGACACAGAGCTCAGATTTGCAGAAGAAACACATATTCATGCTCCTCACAGTCTGAAAAGAACAAATACGCCTTCAATTTTCAAGTACGAGCTTTCCCTGAGGTGTTAGACCAAAGTGCATCTCAGAATTGGCAGTAGGGCTCAATTCAGCCAGAAAACGTCAGATTTGACACAGAGCTCAGACTTGCAGAAGAAACACATATTCATGCCCCTCACGGTCTGAAAAGCACAAAAACAGATTCAATTTTCAAGTAGGAGATTTCCCTCAGGAGTTAGACCCAAGTGCATCTCAGAATTGGAAGAAGAGCTCAATTCAGCCAGAAAAAGTTATTTTTGACACAGAGCTCAGATTTTCTGAAGAAACACATATTCATGCTCCTCACAGTCTGAAAAGCACAAATACGCCTTCAATTTTCAAGTACGAGCTTTCCCTGATGAGTTAGACCAAAGTGCATCTCAGAATTGGCAGTATGGCTCAATTCAGCCAGAAAACGTAACATTTGACACAGAGCTCAGATTTGCAGAAGAAACACATATTCATGCTCCTCACAGTCTGAAAAGAACAAATACGCCTTCAATTTTCAAGTACGAGCTTTCCCTGAGGTGTTAGACCAAAGTGCATCTCAGAATTGGGAGTAGGGCTCAATTCAGCCAGAAAACGTAACTTTTGACACAGAGCTCAGATTTGCAGAAGAAACACATATTCATGCTCCTCACAGTCTGAAAAGCACAAAAACGCCTTCACTTTTCAAGTATGAGCTTTCCCTGAGAAGTTAGACCAAAGTGCATCTCAGAATTGGCAGTAGGGCTCAATTCACCCAGAAAAAGTTACTTTTGACACAGAGCTCAGATTTGCAGAAGAAACACATATTCATGCTCCTCACAGTCTGAAAAGCACAAAAACGCCTTCACTTTTCAAGTATGAGATTTCCCGGAGAAGTTAGATCAAAGTGCATCTCAGAATTGGCAGTAGGGCTCAATTCAGCCAGACTAAGTAACTTTTGACACAGAGCTCAGATTTGCAGAAGAAACAAATATTCATGCTCCTCACGGTCTGAAAAGCACAAATACGCCTTCAATTTTCAAGTACGAGCTTTCCCTGAGGTGTTAGACCAAAGTGCATCTCAGAATTGGCAGTAGGGCTCAATTCAGCCAGAAAATGTAACTTTTGACACAGAGCTCAGATTTGCAGAAGAAACACATATTCATGCTCCTCACAGTCTGAAAAGAACAAATACGCCTTCAATTTTCAAGTACGAGCTTTCCCTGAGGTGTTAGACCAAAGTGCATCTCAGAATTGGCAGTAGGGCTCAATTCAGCCAGAAAACGTCAGATTTGACACAGAGCTCAGACTTGCAGAAGAAACACATATTCATGCCCCTCACGGTCTGAAAAGCACAAAAACAGATTCAATTTTCAAGTAGGAGATTTCCCTCAGGAGTTAGACCCAAGTGCATCTCAGAATTGGAAGAAGAGCTCAATTCAGCCAGAAAAAGTTATTTTTGACACAGAGCTCAGATTTTCTGAAGAAACACATATTCATGCTCCTCACAGTCTGAAAAGCACAAATACGCCTTCAATTTTCAAGTACGAGCTTTCCCTGATGAGTTAGACCAAAGTGCATCTCAGAATTGGCAGTATGGCTCAATTCAGCCAGAAAACGTAACATTTGACACAGAGCTCAGATTTGCAGAAGAAACACATATTCATGCTCCTCACAGTCTGAAAAGAACAAATACGCCTTCAATTTTCAAGTACGAGCTTTCCCTGAGGTGTTAGACCAAAGTGCATCTCAGAATTGGGAGTAGGGCTCAATTCAGCCAGAAAACGTAACTTTTGACACAGAGCTCAGATTTGCAGAAGAAACACATATTCATGCTCCTCACAGTCTGAAAAGCACAAAAACGCCTTCACTTTTCAAGTATGAGCTTTCCCTGAGAAGTTAGACCAAAGTGCATCTCAGAATTGGCAGTAGGGCTCAATTCACCCAGAAAAAGTTACTTTTGACACAGAGCTCAGATTTGCAGAAGAAACACATATTCATGCTCCTCACAGTCTGAAAAGCACAAAAACGCCTTCACTTTTCAAGTATGAGATTTCCCGGAGAAGTTAGATCAAAGTGCATCTCAGAATTGGCAGTAGGGCTCAATTCAGCCAGACTAAGTAACTTTTGACACAGAGCTCAGATTTGCAGAAGAAACAAATATTCATGCTCCTCACGGTCTGAAAAGCACAAAAACAGATTCAATTTTCAAGTACGAGCTTTCCCTGAGGAGTTAGACCAAAGTGCATCTCAGAATTGGCAGTAGGGCTCAATTCAGCCAGAAAACATAACATTTGACACAGAGCTCAGATTTGCAGAAGAAACACATATTCATGCTCCTCACAGTCTGAAAAGCACAAAAACAGATTCAATTTTCAAGTACGAGCTTTCCCTGAGGAGTTAGAACAATGTGCATCTCAGAATTGGCAGTAGGGCTCAATTCAGCCAGAAAACGTAACTTTTGACACAGAGCTCAGATTTGCAGAAGAAACACATATTCATGCTCCTCACAGTCTGAAAAGAACAAATACGCCTTCAATTTTCAAGTACGAGCTTTCCCTGAGGAGTTAGAACAATGTGCATCTCAGAATTGGCAGTAGGGCTCAATTCAGCCAGAAAACATAACATTTGACACAGAGCTCAGATTTGCAGAAGAAACACATATTCATGCTCCTCACAGTCTGAAAAGCACAAATACGCCTTCAATTTTCAAGTACGAGCTTTCCCTGAGGTGTTAGACCAAAGTGCATCTCAGAATTGGCAGTAGGGCTCAATTCAGCCAGAAAATGTAACTTTTGACACAGAGCTCAGATTTGCAGAAGAAACACATATTCATGCTCCTCACAGTCTGAAAAGAACAAATACGCCTTCAATTTTCAAGTACGAGCTTTCCCTGAGGTGTTAGACCAAAGTGCATCTCAGAATTGGCAGTAGGGCTCAATTCAGCCAGAAAACGTCAGATTTGACACAGAGCTCAGACTTGCAGAAGAAACACATATTCATGCCCCTCACGGTCTGAAAAGCACAAAAACAGATTCAATTTTCAAGTAGGAGATTTCCCTCAGGAGTTAGACCCAAGTGCATCTCAGAATTGGAAGAAGAGCTCAATTCAGCCAGAAAAAGTTATTTTTGACACAGAGCTCAGATTTTCTGAAGAAACACATATTCATGCTCCTCACAGTCTGAAAAGCACAAATACGCCTTCAATTTTCAAGTACGAGCTTTCCCTGATGAGTTAGACCAAAGTGCATCTCAGAATTGGCAGTATGGCTCAATTCAGCCAGAAAACGTAACATTTGACACAGAGCTCAGATTTGCAGAAGAAACACATATTCATGCTCCTCACAGTCTGAAAAGAACAAATACGCCTTCAATTTTCAAGTACGAGCTTTCCCTGAGGTGTTAGACCAAAGTGCATCTCAGAATTGGGAGTAGGGCTCAATTCAGCCAGAAAACGTAACTTTTGACACAGAGCTCAGATTTGCAGAAGAAACACATATTCATGCTCCTCACAGTCTGAAAAGCACAAAAACGCCTTCACTTTTCAAGTATGAGCTTTCCCTGAGAAGTTAGACCAAAGTGCATCTCAGAATTGGCAGTAGGGCTCAATTCACCCAGAAAAAGTTACTTTTGACACAGAGCTCAGATTTGCAGAAGAAACACATATTCATGCTCCTCACAGTCTGAAAAGCACAAAAACGCCTTCACTTTTCAAGTATGAGATTTCCCGGAGAAGTTAGATCAAAGTGCATCTCAGAATTGGCAGTAGGGCTCAATTCAGCCAGACTAAGTAACTTTTGACACAGAGCTCAGATTTGCAGAAGAAACAAATATTCATGCTCCTCACGGTCTGAAAAGCACAAAAACAGATTCAATTTTCAAGTACGAGCTTTCCCTGAGGAGTTAGACCAAAGTGCATCTCAGAATTGGCAGTAGGGCTCAATTCAGCCAGAAAACATAACATTTGACACAGAGCTCAGATTTGCAGAAGAAACACATATTCATGCTCCTCACAGTCTGAAAAGCACAAAAACAGATTCAATTTTCAAGTACGAGCTTTCCCTGAGGAGTTAGAACAATGTGCATCTCAGAATTGGCAGTAGGGCTCAATTCAGCCAGAAAACGTAACTTTTGACACAGAGCTCAGATTTGCAGAAGAAACACATATTCATGCTCCTCACAGTCTGAAAAGAACAAATACGCCTTCAATTTTCAAGTACGAGCTTTCCCTGAGGTGTTAGACCAAAGTGCATCTCAGAATTGGCAGTAGGGCTCTATTCAGCCAGAAAACATAACATTTGACACAGAGCTCAGATTTGCAAAAGAAACACATATTCATGCTCCTCACGGTCTGCAAAGCACAAAAACGCCTTCAATTTTCAAGTTCGAGCTTTCCATGAGGAGTTAGACCAAAGTGCATCTCAGAATTGGCAGTAGGGCTCAATTCAGCCAGAAAAAGTAACTTTTGACACAGAGCTCAGATTTGCAGAAGAAACACATATTCATGCTCCTCACAGTCTGAAAAGCACAAAAACGCCTTCACTTTTAAAGTATGAGATTTCCCTGAGAAGTTAGATCAAAGTGCATCTCAGAATTGGCAGTAGGGCTCAATTCAGCCAGACTAAGTAACTTTTGACACAGAGCTCAGATTTGCAGAAGAAACACATATTCATGCTCCTCACGGTCTGAAAAGCACAAAAACGCCTTCAATTTTCAAGTACGAGCTTTCCCTGAGGAGTTAGAACAATGTGCATCTCAGAATTGGCAGTAGGGCTCAATTCAGCCAGAAAACATAACATTTGACACAGAGCTCAGATTTGCAGAAGAAACAAATATTCATGCTCCTCACAGTATGAAAAGCACAAAAACAGATTCAATTTTCAAGTACGAGCTTTCCCTGAGGAGTTAGAACAATGTGCATCTCAGAATTGGCAGTAGGGCTCAATTCAGCCAGAAAACGTAACTTTTGACACAGAGCTCAGATTTGCAGAAGAAACACATATTCATGCTCCTCACAGTCTGAAAAGAACAAATACGCCTTCAATTTTCAAGTACGAGCTTTCCCTGAGGTGTTAGACAAAAGTGCATCTCAGAATTGGCAGTAGGGCTCAATTCAGCCAGAAAACATAACATTTGACACAGAGCTCAGATTTGCAAAAGAAACACATATTCATGCTCCTCACAGTCTGAAAAGCACAAAAACGCCTTCACTTTTCAAGTATGAGATTTCCCTGAGAAGTTAGATCAAAGTGCATCTCAGAATTGGCAGTAGGGCTCAATTCACCCAGAAAAAGTAACTTTTGACACAGAGCTCAGATTTGCAGAAGAAACACATATTCATGCTCCTCACAGTCTGAAAAGCACAAAAACGCCTTCACTTTTCAAGTATGAGATTTCCCTGAGAAGTTAGATCAAAGTGCATCTCAGAATTGGCAGTAGGGCTCAATTCAGCCAGACTAAGTAACTTTTGACACAGAGCTCAGATTTGCAGAAGAAACACATATTCATGCTCCTCACGGTCTGAAAAGCACAAAAACAGATTCAATTTTCAAGTACGAGCTTTCCCTGAGGAGTTAGACCAAAGTGCATCTCAGAATTGGCAGTAGGGCTCAATTCAGCCAGAAAACATAACATTTGACACAGAGCTCAGATTTGCAGAAGAAACACATATTCATGCTCCTCACAGTCTGAAAAGAACAAATACGCCTTCAATTTTCAAGTACGAGCTTTCCCTGAGGTGTTAGACCAAAGTGCATCTCAGAATTGGCAGTAGGGCTCAATTCAGCCAGAAAACATAACATTTGACACAGAGCTCAGATTTGCAAAAGAAACACATATTCATGCTCCTCACGGTCTGCAAAGCACAAAAACGCCTTCAATTTTCAAGTTCGAGCTTTCCATGAGGAGTTAGACCAAAGTGCATCTCAGAATTGGCAGTAGGGCTCAATTCAGCCAGAAAAAGTAACTTTTGACACAGAGCTCAGATTTGCAGAAGAAACACATATTCATGCTCCTCACAGTCTGAAAAGCACAAAAACGCCTTCACTTTTAAAGTATGAGATTTCCCTGAGAAGTTAGATCAAAGTGCATCTCAGAATTGGCAGTAGGGCTCAATTCAGCCAGACTAAGTAACTTTTGACACAGAGCTCAGATTTGCAGAAGAAACACATATTCATGCTCCTCACGGTCTGAAAAGCACAAAAACGCCTTCAATTTTCAAGTACGAGCTTTCCCTGAGGAGTTAGAACAAAGTGCATCTCAGAATTGGCAGTACGGCTCAATTCAGCCAGAAAACATAACATTTGACACAGAGCTCAGATTTGCAAAAGAAACACGTATTCATGCTCCTCACGGTCTGAAAAGCACAAAAACGCCTTCAATTTTCAAGTACGAGCTTTCCCTGAGGAGTTAGACCAAAGTGCATCTCAGAATTGGCAGTAGGGCTGAATTCAGCCAGAAAACGTCAGATTTGACACAGAGCTCAGACTTGCAGAAGAAACACATATTCATGCCCCTCACGGTCTGAAAAGCACAAAAACAGATTCAATTTTCAAGTAGGAGATTTCCCTCAGGAGTTAGACCCAAGTGCATCTCAGAATTGGAAGTAGAGCTCAATTCAGCCAGAAAAAGTAATTTTTGACACAGAGCTCAGATTTTCTGAAGAAACACATATTCATGCTCCTCACAGTCTGAAAAGCACAAATACGCCTTCAATTTTCAAGTACGAGCTTTCCCTGAGGAGTTAGACCAAAGTGCATCTCAGAATTGGCAGTAGGGCTCAATTCAGCCAGAAAACGTAACTTTTGACACAGAGCTCAGATTTGCAGAAGAAACACATATTCATGCTCCTCACAGTCTGAAAAGAACAAATACGCCTTCAATTTTCAAGTACGAGCTTTCCCTGAGGTGTTAGACCAAAGTGCATCTCAGAATTGGCAGTAGGGCTCAATTCAGCCAGAAAACATAACATTTGACACAGAGCTCAGATTTGCAAAAGAAACACATATTCATGCTCCTCACGGTCTGCAAAGCACAAAAACGCCTTCAATTTTCAAGTTCGAGCTTTCCATGAGGAGTTAGACCAAAGTGCATCTCAGAATTGGCAGTAGGGCTCAATTCAGCCAGAAAAAGTAACTTTTGACACAGAGCTCAGATTTGCAGAAGAAACACATATTCATGCTCCTCACAGTCTGAAAAGCACAAAAACGCCTTCACTTTTAAAGTATGAGATTTCCCTGAGAAGTTAGATCAAAGTGCATCTCAGAATTGGCAATAGGGCTCAATTCAGCCAGACTAAGTAACTTTTGACACAGAGCTCAGATTTGCAGAAGAAACACATATTCATGCTCCTCACGGTCTGAAAAGCACAAAAACGCCTTCAATTTTCAAGTACGAGCTTTCCCTGAGGAGTTAGAACAAAGTGCATCTCAGAATTGGCAGTAGGGCTCAATTCAGCCAGACTAAGTAACTTTTGACACAGAGCTCAGATTTGCAGAAGAAACACATATTCATGCTCCTCACAGTCTGAAAAGAACAAATACGCCTTCAATTTTCAAGTACGAGCTTTCCCTGAGGAGTTAGAACAATGTGCATCTCAGAATTGGCAGTAGGGCTCAATTCAGCCAGAAAACATAACATTTGACACAGAGCTCAGATTTGCAGAAGAAACACATATTCATGCTCCTCACAGTCTGAAAAGCACAAATACGCCTTCAATTTTCAAGTACGAGCTTTCCCTGAGGTGTTAGACCAAAGTGCATCTCAGAATTGGCAGTAGGGCTCAATTCAGCCAGAAAATGTAACTTTTGACACAGAGCTCAGATTTGCAGAAGAAACACATATTCATGCTCCTCACAGTCTGAAAAGAACAAATACGCCTTCAATTTTCAAGTACGAGCTTTCCCTGAGGTGTTAGACCAAAGTGCATCTCAGAATTGGCAGTAGGGCTCAATTCAGCCAGAAAAAGTAACTTTTGACACAGAGCTCAGATTTGCAGAAGAAACACATATTCATGCTCCTCACGGTCTGAAAAGCACAAAAACGCCTTCAATTTTCAAGTACGAGCTTTCCCTGAGGAGTTAGAACAAAGTGCATCTCAGAATTGGCAGTAGGGCTCAATTCAGCCAGAAAACATAACATTTGACACAGAGCTCAGATTTGCAAAAGAAACACGTATTCATGCTCCTCACGGTCTGAAAAGCACAAAAACGCCTTCAATTTTCAAGTACGAGCTTTCCCTGAGGAGTTAGACCAAAGTGCATCTCAGAATTGGCAGTAGGGCTGAATTCAGCCAGAAAACGTCAGATTTGACACAGAGCTCAGACTTGCAGAAGAAACACATATTCATGCCCCTCACGGTCTGAAAAGCACAAAAACAGATTCAATTTTCAAGTAGGAGATTTCCCTCAGGAGTTAGACCCAAGTGCATCTCAGAATTGGAAGTAGAGCTCAATTCAGCCAGAAAAAGTAATTTTTGACACAGAGCTCAGATTTTCTGAAGAAACACATATTCATGCTCCTCACAGTCTGAAAAGCACAAATACGCCTTCAATTTTCAAGTACGAGCTTTCCCTGAGGAGTTAGACCAAAGTGCATCTCAGAATTGGCAGTAGGGCTCAATTCAGCCAGAAAACGTAACTTTTGACACAGAGCTCAGATTTGCAGAAGAAACACATATTCATGCTCCTCACAGTCTGAAAAGAACAAATACGCCTTCAATTTTCAAGTCCGAACTTTCCCTGAGGTGTTAGACCAAAGTGCATCTCAGAATTGGCAGTAGGGCTCAATTCAGCCAGAAAACATAACATTTGACACAGATCTCAGATTTGCAAAAGAAACACATATTCATGCTCCTCACGGTCTGAAAAGCACAAAAACGCCTTCAATTTTCAAGTACGAGCTTTCCCTGAGGTGTTAGACCAAAGTGCATCTCAGAATTGGCAGTAGGGCTCAATTCAGCCAGAAAACATAACATTTGACACAGAGCTCAGATTTGCAAAAGAAACACATATTCATGCTCCTCACGGTCTGAAAAGCACAAAAACGCCTTCAATTTTCAAGTTCGAGCTTTCCATGAGGAGTTAGACAAAAGTGCATCTCAGAATTGGCAGTAGGGCTCAATTCAACCAGACTAAGTAACTTTTGACACAGAGCTCAGATTTGCAGAAGAAACACATATTCATGCTCCTCAGAGTCTGAAAAGAACAAATACGCCTTCAATTTTCAAGTACGAGCTTTCCCTGAGGAGTTAGAACAATGTGCATCTCAGAATTGGCAGTAGGGCTCAATTCAGCCAGAAAACATAACATTTGACACAGAGCTCAGATTTGCAGAAGAAACACATATTCATGCTCCTCACAGTCTGAAAAGCACAAATACGCCTTCAATTTTCAAGTACGAGCTTTCCCTGAGGTGTTAGACCAAAGTGCATCTCAGAATTGGCAGTAGGGCTCAATTCAGCCAGAAAATGTAACTTTTGACACAGAGCTCAGATTTGCAGAAGAAACACATATTCATGCTCCTCACAGTCTGAAAAGAACAAATACGCCTTCAATTTTCAAGTACGAGCTTTCCCTGAGGTGTTAGACCAAAGTGCATCTCAGAATTGGCAGTAGGGCTCAATTCAGCCAGAAAACATAACATTTGACACAGAGCTCAGATTTGCAAAAGAAACACATATTCATGCTCCTCACGGTCTGAAAAGCACAAAAACGCCTTCAATTTTCAAGTTCGAGCTTTCCATGAGGAGTTAGACAAAAGTGCATCTCAGAATTGGCAGTAGGGCTCAATTCAGCCAGAAAACATAACATTTGACACAGAGCTCGGATTTGCAGAAGAAACACATATTCATGCTCCTCACAGTCTGAAAAGCACAAATACGCCTTCAATTTTCAAGTACGAGCTTTCCCTGGGGTGTTAGACCAAAGTGCATCTCAGAATTGGCAGTAGGGCTCAATTCAGCCAGAAAACGTAACTTTTGACACAGAGCTCAGATTTGCAGAAGAAACACATATTCATGCTCCTCACAGTCTGAAAAGAACAAATACGCCTTCAATTTTCAAGTACGAGCTTTCCCTGAGGTGTTAGACCAAAGTGCATCTCAGAATTGGCAGTAGGGCTCAATTCAGCCAGAAAACATAACATTTGACACAGAGCTCAGATTTGCAAAAGAAACACATATTCATGCTCCTCACGGTCTGAAAAGCACAAAAACGCCTTCAATTTTCAAGTTCGAGCTTTCCATGAGGAGTTAGACAAAAGTGCATCTCAGAATTGGCAGTAGGGCTCAATTCAGCCAGAAAACGTAACTTTTGACACAGAGCTCAGATTTGCAGAAGAAACACATATTCATGCTCCTCACAGTCTGAAAAGAACAAATACGCCTTCAATTTTCAAGTACGAGCTTTCCCTGAGGTGTTAGACCAAAGTGCATCTCAGAATTGGCAGTAGGGCTCAATTCAGCCAGAAAACATAACATTTGACACAGAGCTCAGATTTGCAAAAGAAACACATATTCATGCTCCTCACGGTCTGAAAAGCACAAAAACGCCTTCAATTTTCAAGTTCGAGCTTTCCATGAGGAGTTAGACAAAAGTGCATCTCAGAATTGGCAGTAGGGCTCAATTCAGCCAGACTAAGTAACTTTTGACACAGAGCTCAGATTTGCAGAAGAAACACATATTCATGCTCCTCACGGTCTGAAAAGCACAAAAACAGATTCAATTTTCAAGTATGAGATTTCCCTGAGAAGTTAGATCAAAGTGCATCTCAGAATTGGCAGTAGGGCTCAATTCAGCCAGACTAAGTAACTTTTGACACAGAGCTCAGATTTGCAGAAGAAACACATATTCATGCTCCTCACGGTCTGAAAAGCACAAAAACAGATTCAATTTTCAAGTACGAGATTTCCCTGAGGAGTTAGACCAAAGTGCATCTCAGAATTGGCAGTAGGGCTCAATTCAGCCAGAAAACGTAACTTTTGAAACAGAGCTCAGATTTTCCGAAGAAACACATATTCATGCTCCTCACGGTCTGAAAAGCACAAAAACGCCTTCACTTCTCAAGTATGAGCTTTCCCTGAGGTGTTAGACCAAAGTGCATCTCAGAATTGGCAGTAGGGCTCAATTCAGCCAGAAAATGTAACTTTTGACACAGAGCTCAGATTTGCAGAAGAAACACATATTCATGCTCCTCACAGTCTGAAAAGAACAAATACGCCTTCAATTTTCAAGTACGAGCTTTCCCTGAGGTGTTAGACCAAAGTGCATCTCAGAATTGGCAGTAGGGCTCAATTCAGCCAGAAAACATAACATTTGACACAGAGCTCAGATTTGCAAAAGAAACACATATTCATGCTCCTCACGGTCTGAAAAGCACAAAAACGCCTTCAATTTTCAAGTTCGAGCTTTCCATGAGGAGTTAGACAAAAGTGCATCTCAGAATTGGCAGTAGGGCTCAATTCAGCCAGACTAAGTAACTTTTGACACAGAGCTCAGATTTGCAGAAGAAACACATATTCATGCTCCTCACAGTCTGAAAAGAACAAATACGCCTTCAATTTTCAAGTACGAGCTTTCCCTGAGGAGTTAGAACAATGTGCATCTCAGAATTGGCAGTAGGGCTCAATTCAGCCAGAAAACATAACATTTGACACAGAGCTCAGATTTGCAGAAGAAACACATATTCATGCTCCTCACAGTCTGAAAAGCACAAATACGCCTTCAATTTTCAAGTACGAGCTTTCCCTGAGGTGTTAGACCAAAGTGCATCTCAGAATTGGCAGTAGGGCTCAATTCAGCCAGAAAATGTAACTTTTGACACAGAGCTCAGATTTGCAGAAGAAACACATATTCATGCTCCTCACAGTCTGAAAAGAACAAATACGCCTTCAATTTTCAAGTACGAGCTTTCCCTGAGGTGTTAGACCAAAGTGCATCTCAGAATTGGCAGTAGGGCTCAATTCAGCCAGAAAACATAACATTTGACACAGAGCTCAGATTTGCAGAAGAAACACATATTCATGCTCCTCACGGTCTGAAAAGCACAAAAACGCCTTTAATTTTCAAGTACGAGCTTTCCCTGAGGAGTTAGACCAAAGTGCATCTCAGAATTGGCAGTAGGGCTCAATTCAGCCAGAAAACATAACATTTGACACAGAGCTCAGATTTGCAGAAGAAACACATATTCATGCTCCTCACAGTCTGAAAAGCACAAAAACGCCTTCACTTTTCAAGTATGAGATTTCCCTGAGAAGTTAGATCAAAGTGCATCTCAGAATTGGCAGTAGGGCTCAATTCAGCCAGACTAAGTAACTTTTGACACAGAGCTCAGATTTGCAGAAGAAACACATATTCATGCTCCTCACGGTCTGAAAAGCACAAAAACGCCTTCAATTTTCAAGTACGAGCTTTCCCTGAGGAGTTAGAACAAAGTGCATCTCAGAATTGGCAGTAGGGCTCAATTCAGCCAGAAAACATAACATTTGACACAGAGCTCAGATTTGCAAAAGAAACACGTATTCATGCTCCTCACGGTCTGAAAAGCACAAAAACGCCTTCAATTTTCAAGTACGAGCTTTCCCTGAGGAGTTAGACCAAAGTGCATCTCAGAATTGGCAGTAGGGCTGAATTCAGCCAGAAAACGTCAGATTTGACACAGAGCTCAGACTTGCAGAAGAAACACATATTCATGCCCCTCACGGTCTGAAAAGCACAAAAACAGATTCAATTTTCAAGTAGGAGATTTCCCTCAGGAGTTAGACCCAAGTGCATCTCAGAATTGGAAGTAGAGCTCAATTCAGCCAGAAAAAGTAATTTTTGACACAGAGCTCAGATTTTCTGAAGAAACACATATTCATGCTCCTCACAGTCTGAAAAGCACAAATACGCCTTCAATTTTCAAGTACGAGCTTTCCCTGAGGAGTTAGACCAAAGTGCATCTCAGAATTGGCAGTAGGGCTCAATTCAGCCAGAAAACGTAACTTTTGACACAGAGCTCAGATTTGCAGAAGAAACACATATTCATGCTCCTCACAGTCTGAAAAGAACAAATACGCCTTCAATTTTCAAGTCCGAACTTTCCCTGAGGTGTTAGACCAAAGTGCATCTCAGAATTGGCAGTAGGGCTCAATTCAGCCAGAAAACATAACATTTGACACAGATCTCAGATTTGCAAAAGAAACACATATTCATGCTCCTCACGGTCTGAAAAGCACAAAAACGCCTTCAATTTTCAAGTACGAGCTTTCCCTGAGGTGTTAGACCAAAGTGCATCTCAGAATTGGCAGTTAGGGCTCAATTCAGCCAGAAAACATAACATTTGACACAGAGCTCAGATTTGCAAAAGAAACACATATTCATGCTCCTCACGGTCTGAAAAGCACAAAAACGCCTTCAATTTTCAAGTTCGAGCTTTCCATGAGGAGTTAGACAAAAGTGCATCTCAGAATTGGCAGTAG
Organism: Pituophis catenifer annectens; assembly: GCF_029215685.1. NCBI lineage: Eukaryota > Metazoa > Chordata > Lepidosauria > Squamata > Colubridae > Pituophis > Pituophis catenifer. The sequence goes on along the minus strand of NW_027257071.1, from coordinate 26,619 downwards.
GGCTCAATTCAACCAGACTAAGTAACTTTTGACACAGAGCTCAGATTTGCAGAAGAAACACATATTCATGCTCCTCAGAGTCTGAAAAGAACAAATACGCCTTCAATTTTCAAGTACGAGCTTTCCCTGAGGAGTTAGAACAATGTGCATCTCAGAATTGGCAGTAGGGCTCAATTCAGCCAGAAAACATAACATTTGACACAGAGCTCAGATTTGCAGAAGAAACACATATTCATGCTCCTCACAGTCTGAAAAGCACAAATACGCCTTCAATTTTCAAGTACGAGCTTTCCCTGAGGTGTTAGACCAAAGTGCATCTCAGAATTGGCAGTAGGGCTCAATTCAGCCAGAAAATGTAACTTTTGACACAGAGCTCAGATTTGCAGAAGAAACACATATTCATGCTCCTCACAGTCTGAAAAGAACAAATACGCCTTCAATTTTCAAGTACGAGCTTTCCCTGAGGTGTTAGACCAAAGTGCATCTCAGAATTGGCAGTAGGGCTCAATTCAGCCAGAAAACATAACATTTGACACAGAGCTCAGATTTGCAAAAGAAACACATATTCATGCTCCTCACGGTCTGAAAAGCACAAAAACGCCTTCAATTTTCAAGTTCGAGCTTTCCATGAGGAGTTAGACAAAAGTGCATCTCAGAATTGGCAGTAGGGCTCAATTCAGCCAGAAAACATAACATTTGACACAGAGCTCGGATTTGCAGAAGAAACACATATTCATGCTCCTCACAGTCTGAAAAGCACAAATACGCCTTCAATTTTCAAGTACGAGCTTTCCCTGGGGTGTTAGACCAAAGTGCATCTCAGAATTGGCAGTAGGGCTCAATTCAGCCAGAAAACGTAACTTTTGACACAGAGCTCAGATTTGCAGAAGAAACACATATTCATGCTCCTCACAGTCTGAAAAGAACAAATACGCCTTCAATTTTCAAGTACGAGCTTTCCCTGAGGTGTTAGACCAAAGTGCATCTCAGAATTGGCAGTAGGGCTCAATTCAGCCAGAAAACATAACATTTGACACAGAGCTCAGATTTGCAAAAGAAACACATATTCATGCTCCTCACGGTCTGAAAAGCACAAAAACGCCTTCAATTTTCAAGTTCGAGCTTTCCATGAGGAGTTAGACAAAAGTGCATCTCAGAATTGGCAGTAGGGCTCAATTCAGCCAGAAAACGTAACTTTTGACACAGAGCTCAGATTTGCAGAAGAAACACATATTCATGCTCCTCACAGTCTGAAAAGAACAAATACGCCTTCAATTTTCAAGTACGAGCTTTCCCTGAGGTGTTAGACCAAAGTGCATCTCAGAATTGGCAGTAGGGCTCAATTCAGCCAGAAAACATAACATTTGACACAGAGCTCAGATTTGCAAAAGAAACACATATTCATGCTCCTCACGGTCTGAAAAGCACAAAAACGCCTTCAATTTTCAAGTTCGAGCTTTCCATGAGGAGTTAGACAAAAGTGCATCTCAGAATTGGCAGTAGGGCTCAATTCAGCCAGACTAAGTAACTTTTGACACAGAGCTCAGATTTGCAGAAGAAACACATATTCATGCTCCTCACGGTCTGAAAAGCACAAAAACAGATTCAATTTTCAAGTATGAGATTTCCCTGAGAAGTTAGATCAAAGTGCATCTCAGAATTGGCAGTAGGGCTCAATTCAGCCAGACTAAGTAACTTTTGACACAGAGCTCAGATTTGCAGAAGAAACACATATTCATGCTCCTCACGGTCTGAAAAGCACAAAAACAGATTCAATTTTCAAGTACGAGATTTCCCTGAGGAGTTAGACCAAAGTGCATCTCAGAATTGGCAGTAGGGCTCAATTCAGCCAGAAAACGTAACTTTTGAAACAGAGCTCAGATTTTCCGAAGAAACACATATTCATGCTCCTCACGGTCTGAAAAGCACAAAAACGCCTTCACTTCTCAAGTATGAGCTTTCCCTGAGGTGTTAGACCAAAGTGCATCTCAGAATTGGCAGTAGGGCTCAATTCAGCCAGAAAATGTAACTTTTGACACAGAGCTCAGATTTGCAGAAGAAACACATATTCATGCTCCTCACAGTCTGAAAAGAACAAATACGCCTTCAATTTTCAAGTACGAGCTTTCCCTGAGGTGTTAGACCAAAGTGCATCTCAGAATTGGCAGTAGGGCTCAATTCAGCCAGAAAACATAACATTTGACACAGAGCTCAGATTTGCAAAAGAAACACATATTCATGCTCCTCACGGTCTGAAAAGCACAAAAACGCCTTCAATTTTCAAGTTCGAGCTTTCCATGAGGAGTTAGACAAAAGTGCATCTCAGAATTGGCAGTAGGGCTCAATTCAGCCAGACTAAGTAACTTTTGACACAGAGCTCAGATTTGCAGAAGAAACACATATTCATGCTCCTCACAGTCTGAAAAGAACAAATACGCCTTCAATTTTCAAGTACGAGCTTTCCCTGAGGAGTTAGAACAATGTGCATCTCAGAATTGGCAGTAGGGCTCAATTCAGCCAGAAAACATAACATTTGACACAGAGCTCAGATTTGCAGAAGAAACACATATTCATGCTCCTCACAGTCTGAAAAGCACAAATACGCCTTCAATTTTCAAGTACGAGCTTTCCCTGAGGTGTTAGACCAAAGTGCATCTCAGAATTGGCAGTAGGGCTCAATTCAGCCAGAAAATGTAACTTTTGACACAGAGCTCAGATTTGCAGAAGAAACACATATTCATGCTCCTCACAGTCTGAAAAGAACAAATACGCCTTCAATTTTCAAGTACGAGCTTTCCCTGAGGTGTTAGACCAAAGTGCATCTCAGAATTGGCAGTAGGGCTCAATTCAGCCAGAAAACATAACATTTGACACAGAGCTCAGATTTGCAGAAGAAACACATATTCATGCTCCTCACAGTCTGAAAAGCACAAATACGCCTTCAATTTTCAAGTACGAGCTTTCCCTGGGGTGTTAGACCAAAGTGCATCTCAGAATTGGCAGTAGGGCTCAATTCAGCCAGAAAACGTAACTTTTGACACAGAGCTCAGATTTGCAGAAGAAACACACATTCATGCTCCTCACAGTCTGAAAAGAACAAATACGCCTTCAATTTTCAAGTACGAGCTTTCCCTGAGGTGTTAGACCAAAGTGCATCTCAGAATTGGCAGTAGGGCTCAATTCAGCCACAAAACATAACATTTGACACAGAGCTCAGATTTGCAAAAGAAACACATATTCATGCTCCTCACGGTCTGAAAAGCACAAAAACGCCTTCAATTTTCAAGTTCGAGCTTTCCATGAGGAGTTAGACAAAAGTGCATCTCAGAATTGGCAGTAGGGCTCAATTCAGCCAGAAAACGTAACTTTTGACACAGAGCTCAGATTTGCAGAAGAAACACATATTCATGCTCCTCACAGTCTGAAAAGAACAAATACGCCTTCAATTTTCAAGTACGAGCTTTCCCTGAGGTGTTAGACCAAAGTGCATCTCAGAATTGGCAGTAGGGCTCAATTCAGCCAGAAAACATAACATTTGACACAGAGCTCAGATTTGCAAAAGAAACACATATTCATGCTCCTCACGGTCTGAAAAGCACAAAAACGCCTTCAATTTTCAAGTTCGAGCTTTCCATGAGGAGTTAGACAAAAGTGCATCTCAGAATTGGCAGTAGGGCTCAATTCAGCCAGACTAAGTAACTTTTGACACAGAGCTCAGATTTGCAGAAGAAACACATATTCATGCTCCTCACGGTCTGAAAAGCACAAAAACAGATTCAATTTTCAAGTATGAGATTTCCCTGAGAAGTTAGATCAAAGTGCATCTCAGAATTGGCAGTAGGGCTCAATTCAGCCAGACTAAGTAACTTTTGACACAGAGCTCAGATTTGCAGAAGAAACACATATTCATGCTCCTCACGGTCTGAAAAGCACAAAAACAGATTCAATTTTCAAGTACGAGCTTTCCCTGAGGAGTTAGACCAAAGTGCATCTCAGAATTGGCAGTAGGGCTCAATTCAGCCAGAAAACGTAACTTTTGAAACAGAGCTCAGATTTTCCGAAGAAACACATATTCATGCTCCTCACGGTCTGAAAAGCACAAAAACGCCTTCACTTTTCAAGTATGAGCTTTCCCTGAGGTGTTAGACCAAAGTGCATCTCAGAATTGGCAGTAGGGCTCAATTCAGCCAGAAAATGTAACTTTTGACACAGAGCTCAGATTTGCAGAAGAAACACATATTCATGCTCCTCACAGTCTGAAAAGAACAAATACGCCTTCAATTTTCAAGTACGAGCTTTCCCTGAGGTGTTAGACCAAAGTGCATCTCAGAATTGGCAGTAGGGCTCAATTCAGCCAGAAAATGTAACTTTTGACACAGAGCTCAGATTTGCAGAAGAAACACATATTCATGCTCCTCACAGTCTGAAAAGCACAAATACGCCTTCAATTTTCAAGTACGAGCTTTCCCTGAGGTGTTAGACCAAAGTGCATCTCAGAATTGGCAGTAGGGCTCAATTCAGCCAGAAAACGTAACATTTGACACAGAGCTCAGATTTGCAGAAGAAACACATATTCATGCTCCTCACAGTCTGAAAAGAACAAATACGCCTTCAATTTTCAAGTACGAGCTTTCCCTGAGGTGTTAGACCAAAGTGCATCTCAGAATTGGCAGTAGGGCTCAATTCAGCCAGAAAACGTAACTTTTGACACAGAGCTCAGATTTGCAGAAGAACGACATATTCATGCTCCTCACAGTCTGAAAAGCACAAAAACGCCTTCACTTTTCAAGTATGAGCTTTCCCTGAGAAGTTAGACCAAAGTGCATCTCAGAATTGGCAGTAGGGCTCAATTCACCCAGAAAAAGTAACTTTTGACACAGAGCTCAGATTTGCAGAAGAAACACATATTCATGCTCCTCACAGTCTGAAAAGCACAAAAACGCCTTCACTTTTCAAGTATGAGATTTCCCTGAGAAGTTAGATCAAAGTGCATCTCAGAATTGGCAGTAGGGCTCAATTCAGCCAGACTAAGTAACTTTTGACACAGAGCTCAGATTTGCAGAAGAAACACATATTCATGCTCCTCACGGTCTGAAAAGCACAAAAACAGATTCAATTTTCAAGTACGAGCTTTCCCTGAGGAGTTAGACCAAAGTGCATCTCAGAATTGGCAGTAGGGCTCAATTCAGCCAGAAAACGTAACTTTTGAAACAGAGCTCAGATTTTCCGAAGAAACACATATTCATGCTCCTCACGGTCTGAAAAGCACAAAAACGCCTTCACTTTTCAAGTATGAGCTTTCCCTGAGGTGTTAGACCAAAGTGCATCTCAGAATTGGCAGTAGGGCTCAATTCAGCCAGAAAATGTAACTTTTGACACAGAGCTCAGATTTGCAGAAGAAACACATATTCATGCTCCTCACGGTCTGAAAAGCACAAAAACGCCTTCAATTTTCAAGTTCGAGCTTTCCATGAGGAGTTAGACAAAAGTGCATCTCAGAATTGGCAGTAGGGCTCAATTCAGCCAGAAAACGTAACTTTTGACACAGAGCTCAGATTTGCAGAAGAAACACATATTCATGCTCCTCACAGTCTGAAAAGAACAAATACGCCTTCAATTTTCAAGTACGAGCTTTCCCTGAGGTGTTAGACCAAAGTGCATCTCAGAATTGGCAGTAGGGCTCAATTCAGCCAGAAAACATAACATTTGACACAGAGCTCAGATTTGCAGAAGAAACACATATTCATGCTCCTCACAGTCTGAAAAGAACAAATACGCCTTCAATTTTCAAGTACGAGCTTTCCCTGAGGTGTTAGACCAAAGTGCATCTCAGAATTGGCAGTAGGGCTCAATTCAGCCAGAAAACGTAACTTTTGACACAGAGCTCAGATTTGCAGAAGAACGACATATTCATGCTCCTCACAGTCTGAAAAGCACAAAAACGCCTTCACTTTTCAAGTATGAGCTTTCCCTGAGAAGTTAGACCAAAGTGCATCTCAGAATTGGCAGTAGGGCTCAATTCACCCAGAAAAAGTAACTTTTGACACAGAGCTCAGATTTGCAGAAGAAACACATATTCATGCTCCTCACAGTCTGAAAAGCACAAAAACGCCTTCACTTTTCAAGTATGAGATTTCCCTGAGAAGTTAGATCAAAGTGCATCTCAGAATTGGCAGTAGGGCTCAATTCAGCCAGACTAAGTAACTTTTGACACAGAGCTCAGATTTGCAGAAGAAACACATATTCATGCTCCTCACGGTCTGAAAAGCACAAAAACAGATTCAATTTTCAAGTACGAGCTTTCCCTGAGGAGTTAGACCAAAGTGCATCTCAGAATTGGCAGTAGGGCTCAATTCAGCCAGAAAACGTAACTTTTGAAACAGAGCTCAGATTTTCCGAAGAAACACATATTCATGCTCCTCACGGTCTGAAAAGCACAAAAACTCCTTCACTTTTCAAGTATGAGCTTTCCCTGAGGAGTTAGAACAATGTGCATCTCAGAATTGGCAGTAGGGCTCAATTCAGCCAGAAAATGTAACTTTTGACACAGAGCTCAGATTTGCAGAAGAAACACATATTCATGCTCCTCACAGTCTGAAAAGAACAAATACGCCTTCAATTTTCAAGTACGAGCTTTCCCTGAGGTGTTAGACCAAAGTGCATCTCAGAATTGGCAGTAGGGCTCAATTCAGCCAGAAAACATAACATTTGACACAGAGCTCAGATTTGCAGAAGAAACACATATTCATGCTCCTCACAGTCTGAAAAGAACAAATACGCCTTCAATTTTCAAGTACGAGCTTTCCCTGAGGTGTTAGACCAAAGTGCATCTCAGAATTGGCAGTAGGGCTCAATTCAGCCAGAAAACGTAACTTTTGACACAGAGCTCAGATTTGCAGAAGAACGACATATTCATGCTCCTCACAGTCTGAAAAGCACAAAAACGCCTTCACTTTTCAAGTATGAGCTTTCCCTGAGAAGTTAGACCAAAGTGCATCTCAGAATTGGCAGTAGGGCTCAATTCACCCAGAAAAAGTAACTTTTGACACAGAGCTCAGATTTGCAGAAGAAACACATATTCATGCTCCTCACAGTCTGAAAAGCACAAAAACGCCTTCACTTTTCAAGTATGAGATTTCCCTGAGAAGTTAGATCAAAGTGCATCTCAGAATTGGCAGTAGGGCTCAATTCAGCCAGACTAAGTAACTTTTGACACAGAGCTCAGATTTGCAGAAGAAACACATATTCATGCTCCTCACGGTCTGAAAAGCACAAAAACAGATTCAATTTTCAAGTACGAGCTTTCCCTGAGGAGTTAGACCAAAGTGCATCTCAGAATTGGCAGTAGGGCTCAATTCAGCCAGAAAACGTAACTTTTGAAACAGAGCTCAGATTTTCCGAAGAAACACATATTCATGCTCCTCACGGTCTGAAAAGCACAAAAACGCATTCACTTTTCAAGTATGAGCTTTCCCTGAGGAGTTAGAACAATGTGCATCTCAGAATTGGCAGTAGGGCTCAATTCAGCCAGAAAATGTAACTTTTGACACAGAGCTCAGATTTGCAGAAGAAACACATATTCATGCTCCTCACAGTCTGAAAAGAACAAATACGCCTTCAATTTTCAAGTACGAGCTTTCCCTGAGGTGTTAGACCAAAGTGCATCTCAGAATTGGCAGTAGGGCTCAATTCAGCCAGAAAACATAACATTTGACACAGAGCTCAGATTTGCAGAAGAAACACATATTCATGCTCCTCACAGTCTGAAAATAACAAATACGCCTTCAATTTTCAAGTACGAGCTTTCCCTGAGGTGTTAGACCAAAGTGCATCTCAGAATTGGCAGTAGGGCTCAATTCAGCCAGAAAACGTAACTTTTGACACAGAGCTCAGATTTGCAGAAGAACGACATATTCATGCTCCTCACAGTCTGAAAAGCACAAAAACGCCTTCACTTTTCAAGTATGAGCTTTCCCTGAGAAGTTAGACCAAAGTGCATCTCAGAATTGGCAGTAGGGCTCAATTCAGCCAGAAAACATAACATTTGACACAGAGCTCAGATTTGCAGAAGAAACACATATTCATGCTCCTCACAGTCTGAAAAGCACAAATACGCCTTCAATTTTCAAGTACGAGATTTCCCTGAGGTGTTAGACCAAAGTGCATCTCAGAATTGGCAGTAGGGCTCAATTCAGCCAGAAAACGTAACATTTGACACAGAGCTCAGATTTGCAGAAGAAACACATATTCATGCTCCTCACAGTCTGAAAAGAACAAATACGCCTTCAATTTTCAAGTACGAGCTTTCCCTGAGGTGTTAGACCAAAGTGCATCTCAGAATTGGCAGTAGGGCTCAATTCAGCCAGAAAACGTAACTTTTGACACAGAGCTCAGATTTGCAGAAGAACGACATATTCATGCTCCTCACAGTCTGAAAAGCACAAAAACGCCTTCACTTTTCAAGTATGAGCTTTCCCTGAGAAGTTAGATCAAAGTGCATCTCAGAATTGGCAGTAGGGCTCAATTCACCCAGAAAAAGTAACTTTTGACACAGAGCTCAGATTTGCAGAAGAAACACATATTCATGCTCCTCACGGTCTGAAAAGCACAAAAACAGATTCAATTTTCAAGTACGAGCTTTCCCTGAGGAGTTAGACCAAAGTGCATCTCAGAATTGGCAGTAGGGCTCAATTCAGCCAGAAAATGTAACTTTTGACACAGAGCTCAGATTTGCAGAAGAAACACATATTCATGCTCCTCACAGTCTGAAAAGAACAAATACGCCTTCAATTTTCAAGTACGAGCTTTCCCTGAGGTGTTAGACCAAAGTGCATCTCAGAATTGGCAGTAGGGCTCAATTCAGCCAGAAAATGTAACTTTTGACACAGAGCTCAGATTTGCAGAAGAAACACATATTCATGCTCCTCACAGTCTGAAAAGAACAAATACGCCTTCAATTTTCAAGTACGAGCTTTCCCTGAGGTGTTAGACCAAAGTGCATCTCAGAATTGGCAGTAGGGCTCAATTCAGCCAGAAAACATAACATTTGACACAGAGCTCAGATTTGCAAAAGAAACACATATTCATGCTCCTCACGGTCTGAAAAGCACAAAAACGCCTTCAATTTTCAAGTTCGAGCTTTCCATGAGGAGTTAGACAAAAGTGCATCTCAGAATTGGCAGTAGGGCTCAATTCAGCCAGACTAAGTAACTTTTGACACAGAGCTCAGATTTTCTGAAGAAACACATATTCATGCTCCTCACAGTCTGAAAAGCACAAATACGCCTTCAATTTTCAAGTACGAGCTTTCCCTGAGGAGTTAGACCAAAGTGCATCTCAGAATTGGCAGTATGGCTCAATTCAGCCAGAAAACGTAACATTTGACAAAGAGCTCAGATTTGCAGAAGAAACACATATTCATGCTCCTCACGGTCTGAAAAGAACAAATACGCCTTCAATTTTCAAGTACGAGCTTTCCCTGAGGTGTTAGACCAAAGTGCATCTCAGAATTGGCAGTAGGGCTCAATTCAGCCAGAAAACATAACATTTGACACAGAGCTCAGATTTGCAAAAGAAACACATATTCATGCTCCTCACGGTCTGAAAAGCACAAAAACGCCTTCAATTTTCAAGTTCGAGCTTTCCATGAGGAGTTAGACAAAAGTGCATCTCAGAATTGGCAGTAGGGCTCAATTCAGCCAGACTAAGTAACTTTTGACACAGAGCTCAGATTTGCAGAAGAAACACATATTCATGCTCCTCACGGTCTGAAAAGCACAAAAACAGATTCAATTTTCAAGTACGAGCTTTCCCTGAGGAGTTAGACCAAAGTGCATCTCAGAATTGGCAGTAGGGCTCAATTCAGCCAGAAAACATAACTTTTGAAACAGAGCTCAGATTTTCCGAAGAAACACATATTCATGCTCCTCACGGTCTGAAAAGCACAAAAACGCCTTCACTTTTCAAGTATGAGCTTTCCCTGAGGAGTTAGAACAATGTGCATATCAGAATTGGCAGTAGGGCTCAATTCAGCCAGAAAATGTAACTTTTGACACAGAGCTCAGATTTGCAGAAGAAACACATATTCATGCTCCTCACAGTCTGAAAAGCACAAAAACGCCTTCAATTTTCAAGTACGAGGTTTCCCTGAGGAGTTAGACCAAAGTGCATCTCAGAATTGGCAGTAGGGCTCAATTCAGCCAGAAAACATAACATTTGACACAGAGCTCAGATTTGCAGAAGAAACACATATTCATGCTCCTCACAGTCTGAAAAGCACAAATACGCCTTCAATTTTCAAGTACGAGCTTTCCCTGAGGTGTTAGACCAAAGTGCATCTCAGAATTGGCAGTAGGGCTCAATTCAGCCAGAAAACGTAACATTTGACACAGAGCTCAGATTTGCAGAAGAAACACATATTCATGCTCCTCACAGTCTGAAAAGAACAAATACGCCTTCAATTTTCAAGTACGAGCTTTCCCTGAGGTGTTAGACCAAAGTGCATCTCAGAATTGGCAGTAGGGCTCAATTCAGCCAGAAAACATAACATTTGACACAGAGCTCAGATTTGCAAAAGAAACACATATTCATGCTCCTCACGGTCTGAAAAGCACAAAAACGCCTTCAATTTTCAAGTTCGAGCTTTCCATGAGGAGTTAGACAAAAGTGCATCTCAGAATTGGCAGTAGGGCTCAATTCAGCCAGACTAAGTAACTTTTGACACAGAGCTCAGATTTGCAGAAGAAACACATATTCATGCTCCTCACGGTCTGAAAAGCACAAAAACAGATTCAATTTTCAAGTACGAGCTTTCCCTGAGGAGTTAGACCAAAGTGCATCTCAGAATTGGCAGTAGGGCTCAATTCAGCCAGAAAACATAACTTTTGAAACAGAGCTCAGATTTTCCGAAGAAACACATATTCATGCTCCTCACGGTCTGAAAAGCACAAAAACGCCTTCACTTTTCAAGTATGAGCTTTCCCTGAGGAGTTAGAACAATGTGCATATCAGAATTGGCAGTAGGGCTCAATTCAGCCAGAAAATGTAACTTTTGACACAGAGCTCAGATTTGCAGAAGAAACACATATTCATGCTCCTCACAGTCTGAAAAGCACAAAAACGCCTTCAATTTTCAAGTACGAGGTTTCCCTGAGGAGTTAGACCAAAGTGCATCTCAGAATTGGCAGTAGGGCTCAATTCAGCCAGAAAACATAACATTTGACACAGAGCTCAGATTTGCAGAAGAAACACATATTCATGCTCCTCACAGTCTGAAAAGCACAAATACGCCTTCAATTTTCAAGTACGAGCTTTCCCTGAGGTGTTAGACCAAAGTGCATCTCAGAATTGGCAGTAGGGCTCAATTCAGCCAGAAAACGTAACATTTGACACAGAGCTCAGATTTGCAGAAGAAACACATATTCATGCTCCTCACAGTCTGAAAAGAACAAATACGCCTTCAATTTTCAAGTACGAGCTTTCCCTGAGGTGTTAGACCAAAGTGCATCTCAGAATTGGCAGTAGGGCTCAATTCAGCCAGAAAACGTAACTTTTGACACAGAGCTCAGATTTGCAGAAGAACGACATATTCATGCTCCTCACAGTCTGAAAAGCACAAAAACGCCTTCACTTTTCAAGTATGAGCTTTCCCTGAGAAGTTAGACCAAAGTGCATCTCAGAATTGGCAGTAGGGCTCAATTCACCCAGAAAAAGTAACTTTTGACACAGAGCTCAGATTTGCAGAAGAAACACATATTCATGCTCCTCACAGTCTGAAAAGCACAAAAACGCCTTCAATTTTCAAGTACGAGGTTTCCCTGAGGAGTTAGACCAAAGTGCATCTCAGAATTGGCAGTAGGGCTCAATTCAGCCAGAAAACATAACATTTGACACAGAGCTCAGATTTGCAGAAGAAACACATATTCATGCTCCTCACAGTCTGAAAAGCACAAATACGCCTTCAATTTTCAAGTACGAGCTTTCCCTGAGGTGTTAGACCAAAGTGCATCTCAGAATTGGCAGTAGGGCTCAATTCAGCCAGAAAACGTAACTTTTGAAACAGAGCTCAGATTTTCCGAAGAAACACATATTCATGCTCCTCACGGTCTGAAAAGCACAAAAACGCCTTCACTTTTCAAGTACGAGCTTTCCCTGAGGTGTTAGACCAAAGTGCATCTCAGAATTGGCAGTAGGGCTCAATTCAGCCAGAAAACGTAACTTTTGACACAGAGCTCAGATTTGCAGAAGAACGACATATTCATGCTCCTCACAGTCTGAAAAGCACAAAAACGCCTTCACTTTTCAAGTATGAGCTTTCCCTGAGAAGTTAGACCAAAGTGCATCTCAGAATTGGCAGTAGGGCTCAATTCACCCAGAAAAAGTAACTTTTGACACAGAGCTCAGATTTGCAGAAGAAACACATATTCATGCTCCTCACAGTCTGAAAAGCACAAAAACGCCTTCACTTTTCAAGTATGAGATTTCCCTGAGAAGTTAGATCAAAGTGCATCTCAGAATTGGCAGTAGGGCTCAATTCAGCCAGACTAAGTAACTTTTGACACAGAGCTCAGATTTGCAGAAGAAACACATATTCATGCTCCTCACGGTCTGAAAAGCACAAAAACAGATTCAATTTTCAAGTACGAGCTTTCCCTGAGGAGTTAGACCAAAGTGCATCTCAGAATTGGCAGTAGGGCTCAATTCAGCCAGAAAACGTAACTTTTGAAACAGAGCTCAGATTTTCCGAAGAAACACATATTCATGCTCCTCACGGTCTGAAAAGCACAAAAACGCCTTCACTTTTCAAGTATGAGCTTTCCCTGAGGAGTTAGAACAATGTGCATCTCAGAATTGGCAGTAGGGCTCAATTCAGCCAGAAAATGTAACTTTTGACACAGAGCTCAGATTTGCAGAAGAAACACATATTCATGCTCCTCACAGTCTGAAAAGAACAAATACGCCTTCAATTTTCAAGTACGAGCTTTCCCTGAGGTGTTAGACCAAAGTGCATCTCAGAATTGGCAGTAGGGGCTCAATTCAGCCCAGAAAACATAACATTTGACACAGAGCTCAGATTTGCAAAAGAAACAGATATTCATGCTCCTCACGGTCTGAAAAGCACAAAAACGCCTTCAATTTTCAAGTTCGAGCTTTCCATGAGGAGTTAGACAAAAGTGCATCTCAGAATTGGCAGTAGGGCTCAATTCAGCCAGACTAAGTAACTTTTGACACAGAGCTCAGATTTGCAGAAGAAACACATATTCATGCTCCTCACAGTCTGAAAAGAACAAATACGCCTTCAATTTTCAAGTACGAGCTTTCCCTGAGGAGTTAGAACAATGTGCATCTCAGAATTGGCAGTAGGGCTCAATTCAGCCAGAAAACATAACATTTGACACAGAGCTCAGATTTGCAGAAGAAACACATATTCATGCTCCTCACAGTCTGAAAAGCACAAATACGCCTTCAATTTTCAAGTACGAGCTTTCCCTGAGGTGTTAGACCAAAGTGCATCTCAGAATTGGCAGTAGGGCTCAATTCAGCCAGAAAATGTAACTTTTGACACAGAGCTCAGATTTGCAGAAGAAACACATATTCATGCTCCTCACAGTCTGAAAAGAACAAATACGCCTTCAATTTCAAGTACGAGCTTTCCCCTGAGGTGTTAGACCAAAGTGCATCTCAGAATTGGCAGTAGGGCTCAATTCAGCCAGAAAACATAACATTTGACACAGAGCTCAGATTTGCAAAAGAAACAGATATTCATGCTCCTCACGGTCTGAAAAGCACAAAAACGCCTTCAATTTTCAAGTTCGAGCTTTCCATGAGGAGTTAGACAAAAGTGCATCTCAGAATTGGCAGTAGGGCTCAATTCAGCCAGACTAAGTAACTTTTGACACAGAGCTCAGATTTTCTGAAGAAACACATATTCATGCTCCTCACAGTCTGAAAAGCACAAATACGCCTTCAATTTTCAAGTACGAGCTTTCCCTGAGGAGTTAGACCAAAGTGCATCTCAGAATTGGCAGTATGGCTCAATTCAGCCAGAAAACGTAACATTTGACACAGAGCTCAGATTTGCAGAAGAAACACATATTCATGCTCCTCACAGTCTGAAAAAGAACAAATACGCCTTCAATTTTCAAGTACGAGCTTTCCCTGAGGTGTTAGACCAAAGTGCATCTCAGAATTGGCAGTAGGGCTCAATTCAGCCAGAAAAACGTAACTTTTGACACAGAGCTCAGATTTGCAGAAGAACGACATATTCATGCACCTCACAGTCTGAAAAGCACAAAAACGCCTTCACTTTTCAAGTATGAGGCTTTCCCTGAGAAGTTAGACCAAAGTGCATCTCAGAATTGGCAGTAGGGCTCAATTCACCCAGAAAAAAGTAACTTTTGACACAGAGCTCAGATTTGCAGAAGAAACCACATATTCATGCTCCTCACAGTCTGAAAAGCACAAAAACGCCTTCACTTTTCAAGTATGAGATTTCCCTGAGAAGTTAGATCAAAGTGCATCTCAGAATTGGCAGTAGGGCTCAATTCAGCCAGACTAAGTAACTTTTGACACAGAGCTCAGATTTGCAGAAGAAACACATATTCATGCTCCTCACGGTCTGAAAAGCACAAAAACAGATTCAATTTTCAAGTACGAGCTTTCCCTGAGGAGTTAGACCAAAGTGCATCTCAGAATTGGCAGTAGGGCTCAATTCAGCCAGAAAACGTAACTTTGAAACAGAGCTCAGATTTTCCGAAGAAACACATATTCATGCTCCTCACGGTCTGAAAAGCACAAAAACGCCTTCACTTTTCAAGTATGAGCTTTCCCTGAGGAGTTAGAACAATGTGCATCTCAGAATTGGCAGTAGGGCTCAATTCAGCCAGAAAATGTAACTTTTGACACAGAGCTCAGATTTGCAGAAGAAACACATATTCATGCTCCTCACAGTCTGAAAAGAACAAATACGCCTTCAATTTTCAAGTACGAGCTTTCCCTGAGGTGTTAGACCAAAGTGCATCTCAGGAATTGGCAGTAGGGCTCAATTCAGCCAGAAAACATAACATTTGACACAGAGCTCAGATTTGCAAAAGAAACACATATTCATGCTCCTCACGGTCTGAAAAGCACAAAAACGCCTTCAATTTTCAAGTTCGAGCTTTCCATGAGGAGTTAGACAAAAGTGCATCTCAGAATTGGCAGTAGGGCTCAATTCAGCCAGACTAAGTAACTTTTGACACAGAGCTCAGATTTGCAGAAGAAACACATATTCATGCTCCTCACAGTCTGAAAAGAACAAATACGCCTTCAATTTTCAAGTACGAGCTTTCCCTGAGGAGTTAGAACAATGTGCATCTCAGAATTGGCAGTAGGGCTCAATTCAGCCAGAAAACATAACATTTGACACAGAGCTCAGATTTGCAGAAGAAACACATATTCATGCTCCTCACAGTCTGAAAAGCACAAATACGCCTTCAATTTTCAAGTACGAGCTTTCCCTGAGTGTGTTAGACCAAAGTGCATCTCAGAATTGGCAGTAGGGCTCAATTCAGCCAGAAAATGTAACTTTTGACACAGAGCTCAGATTTGCAGAAGAAACACATATTCATGCTCCTCACAGTCTGAAAAGAACAAATACGCCTTCAATTTTCAAGTACGAGCTTTCCCTGAGGTGTTAGACCAAAGTGCATCTCAGAATTGGCAGTAGGGCTCAATTCAGCCAGAAAAACATAACATTTGACACAGAGCTCAGATTTGCAAAAGAAACACATATTCATGCTCCTCACGGTCTGAAAAGCACAAAAACGCCTTCAATTTTCAAGTTCGAGCTTTCCATGAGGAGTTAGACAAAAGTGCATCTCAGAATTGGCAGTAGGGGCTCAATTCAGCCAGACTAAGTAACTTTTGACACAGAGCTCAGATTTGCAGAAGAAACACATATTCATGCTCCTCACAGTCTGAAAAGAACAAATACGCCTTCAATTTTCAAGTACGAGCTTTCCCTGAGGAGTTAGAACAATGTGCATCTCAGAATTGGCAGTAGGGCTCAATTCAGCCAGAAAACATAACATTTGACACAGAGCTCAGATTTGCAGAAGAAACACATATTCATGCTCCTCACAGTCTGAAAAGCACAAATACGCCTTCAATTTTCAAGTACGAGCTTTCCCTGAGGTGTTAGACCAAAGTGCATCTCAGAATTGGCAGTAGGGCTCAATTCAGCCAGAAAACGTAACATTTGACACAGAGCTCAGATTTGCAGAAGAAACACATATTCATGCTCCTCACAGTCCTGAAAAGAACAAATACGCCTTCAATTTTCAAGTACGAGCTTTCCCTGAGGTGTTAGACCAAAGTGCATCTCAGAATTGGCAGTAGGGCTCAATTCAGCCAGAAAACGTAACTTTTGACACAGAGCTCAGATTTGCAGAAGAACGACATATTCATGCTCCTCACAGTCTGAAAAGCACAAAAACGCCTTCACTTTTCAAGTATGAGCTTTCCCTGAGAAGTTAGACCAAAGTGCATCTCAGAATTGGCAGTAGGGCTCAATTCACCCAGAAAAAGTAACTTTTGACACAGAGCTCAGATTTGCAGAAGAAACACATATTCATGCTCCTCACAGTCTGAAAAGCACAAAAACGCCTTCACTTTTCAAGTATGAGATTTCCCTGAGAAGTTAGATCAAAGTGCATCTCAGAATTGGCAGTAGGGCTCAATTCAGCCAGACTAAGTAACTTTTGACACAGAGCTCAGATTTGCAGAAGAAACACATATTCATCGCTCCTCACGGTCCTGAAAAGCACAAAAACAGATTCAATTTTCAAGTACGAGCTTTCCCCTGAGGTGTTAGACCAAAGTGCATCTCAGAATTGGCAGTAGGGCTCAATTCAGCCAGAAAACGTAACTTTTGAAACAGAGCTCAGATTTTCCGAAGAAACACATATTCATGCTCCTCACGGTCTGAAAAGCACAAAAACGCCTTCACTTTTCAAGTATGAGCTTTCCCTGAGGTGTTAGACCAAAGTGCATCTCAGAATTGGCAGTAGGGCTCAATTCAGCCAGAAAATGTAACTTTTGACACAGAGCTCAGATTTGCAGAAGAAACACATATTCATGCTCCTCACGGTCTGAAAAGCACAAAAACGCCTTCAATTTTCAAGTTCGAGCTTTCCATGAGGAGTTAGACAAAAGTGCATCTCAGAATTGGCAGTAGGGCTCAATTCAGCCAGAAAACGTAACTTTTGACACAGAGCTCAGATTTGCAGAAGAAACACATATTCATGCTCCTCACAGTCTGAAAAGAACAAATACGCCTTCAATTTTCAAGTACGAGCTTTCCCTGAGGTGTTAGACCAAAGTGCATCTCAGAATTGGCAGTAGGGCTCAATTCAGCCAGAAAACATAACATTTGACACAGAGCTCAGATTTGCAGAAGAAACACATATTCATGCTCCTCACAGTCTGAAAAGAACAAATACGCCTTCAATTTTCAAGTACGAGCTTTCCCTGAGGTGTTAGACCAAAGTGCATCTCAGAATTGGCAGTAGGGCTCAATTCAGCCAGAAAACGTAACTTTTGACACAGAGCTCAGATTTGCAGAAGAACGACATATTCATGCTCCTCACAGTCTGAAAAGCACAAAAACGCCTTCACTTTTCAAGTATGAGCTTTCCCTGAGAAGTTAGACCAAAGTGCATCTCAGAATTGGCAGTAGGGCTCAATTCACCCAGAAAAAGTAACTTTTGACACAGAGCTCAGATTTGCAGAAGAAACACATATTCATGCTCCTCACAGTCTGAAAAGCACAAAAACGCCTTCACTTTTCAAGTATGAGATTTCCCTGAGAAGTTAGATCAAAGTGCATCTCAGAATTGGCAGTAGGGCTCAATTCAGCCAGACTAAGTAACTTTTGACACAGAGCTCAGATTTGCAGAAGAAACACATATTCATGCTCCTCACGGTCTGAAAAGCACAAAAACAGATTCAATTTTCAAGTACGAGCTTTCCCTGAGGAGTTAGACCAAAGTGCATCTCAGAATTGGCAGTAGGGCTCAATTCAGCCAGAAAACGTAACTTTTGAAACAGAGCTCAGATTTTCCGAAGAAACACATATTCATGCTCCTCACGGTCTGAAAAGCACAAAAACTCCTTCACTTTTCAAGTATGAGCTTTCCCTGAGGAGTTAGAACAATGTGCATCTCAGAATTGGCAGTAGGGCTCAATTCAGCCAGAAAATGTAACTTTTGACACAGAGCTCAGATTTGCAGAAGAAACACATATTCATGCTCCTCACAGTCTGAAAAGAACAAATACGCCTTCAATTTTCAAGTACGAGCTTTCCCTGAGGTGTTAGACCAAAGTGCATCTCAGAATTGGCAGTAGGGCTCAATTCAGCCAGAAAACATAACATTTGACACAGAGCTCAGATTTGCAGAAGAAACACATATTCATGCTCCTCACAGTCTGAAAAGAACAAATACGCCTTCAATTTTCAAGTACGAGCTTTCCCTGAGGTGTTAGACCAAAGTGCATCTCAGAATTGGCAGTAGGGCTCAATTCAGCCAGAAAACGTAACTTTTGACACAGAGCTCAGATTTGCAGAAGAACGACATATTCATGCTCCTCACAGTCTGAAAGCACAAAAACGCCTTCACTTTTCAAGTATGAGCTTTCCCTGAGAAGTTAGACCAAAGTGCATCTCAGAATTGGCAGTAGGGCTCAATTCACCCAGAAAAAGTAACTTTTGACACAGAGCTCAGATTTGCAGAAGAAACACATATTCATGCTCCTCACAGTCTGAAAAGCACAAAACGCTTCACTTTTCAAGGTATGAGATTTCCCTGAGAAGTTAGATCAAAGTGCATCTCAGAATTGGCAGTAGGGCTCAATTCAGCCAGACTAAGTAACTTTTGACACAGAGCTCAGATTTGCAGAAGAAACACATATTCATGCTCCTCACGGTCTGAAAAGCACAAAAACAGATTCAATTTTCAAGTACGAGCTTTCCCTGAGGAGTTAGACCAAAGTGCATCTCAGAATTGGCAGTAGGGCTCAATTCAGCCAGAAAACGTAACTTTTGAAACAGAGCTCAGATTTTCCGAAGAAAACACATATTCATGCTCCTCCACGGGTCTGAAAAGCACAAAAACGCATTCACTTTTCAAGTATGAGCTTTCCCTGAGGAGTTAGACCAAAGTGCATCTCAGAATTGGCAGTAGGGCTCAATTCAGCCAGAAAACGTAACTTTTGAAACAGAGCTCAGATTTTCCGAAGAAACACATATTCATGCTCCTCACGGTCTGAAAAGCACAAAAACGCATTCACTTTTCAAGTATGAGCTTTCCTGAGGAGTTAGACCAAAGTGCATCTCAGAATTGGCAGTAGGGCTCAATTCAGCCAGAAAACGTAACATTTGACACAGAGCTCAGATTTGCAGAAGAAACACATATTCATGCTCCTCACAGTCTGAAAAGAACAAATACGCCTTCAATTTTCAAGTACGAGCTTTCCCTGAGGTGTTAGACCAAAGTGCATCTCAGAATTGGCAGTAGGGCTCAATTCAGCCAGAAAACGTAACTTTTGACACAGAGCTCAGATTTGCAGAAGAACGACATATTCATGCTCCTCACAGTCTGAAAAGCACAAAAACGCCTTCACTTTTCAAGTATGAGCTTTCCCTGAGAAGTTAGACCAAAGTGCATCTCAGAATTGGCAGTAGGGCTCAATTCACCCAGAAAAAGTAACTTTTTGACACAGAGCTCAGATTTGCAGAAGAAACACATATTCATGCTCCTCACAGTCTGAAAAGCACAAAACGCCTTCACTTTTCAAGTATGAGATTTCCCTGAGAAGTTAGATCAAAGTGCATCTCAGAATTGGCAGTAGGGCTCAATTCAGCCAGACTAAGTAACTTTTGACACAGAGCTCAGATTTGCAGAAGAAACACATATTCATGCTCCTCACGGTCTGAAAAGCACAAAAACAGATTCAATTTTCAAGTACGAGCTTTCCCTGAGGTGTTAGACCAAAGTGCATCTCAGAATTGGCAGTAGGGCCTCAATTCAGCCAGAAAACGTAACTTTTGAAACAGAGCTCAGATTTTCCGAAGAAAACACATATTCATGCTCCTCACGGTCTGAAAAGCACAAAAACGCCTTCACTTTTCAAGTATGAGCTTTCCCTGAGGTGTTAGACCAAAGTGCATCTCAGAATTGGCAGTAGGGCTCAATTCAGCCAGAAAATGTAACTTTTGACACAGAGCTCAGATTTGCAGAAGAAACACATATTCATTGCTCCTCACGGTCTGAAAAGCACAAAAACGCCTTCAATTTTCAAGTTCGAGCTTTCCATGAGGAGTTAGACAAAAGTGCATCTCAGAATTGGCAGTAGGGCTCAATTCAGCCAGAAACGTAACTTTTGACCACAGAGCTCAGATTGCAGAAGAAACACATATTCATGCTCCTCACAGTCTGAAAAGAACAAATACGCCTTCAATTTTCAAGTACGAGCTTTCCCTGAGGTGTTAGACCAAAGTGCATCTCAGAATTGGCAGTAGGGCTCAATTCAGCCAGAAAACATAACATTTGACACAGAGCTCAGATTTGCAGAAGAAACACATATTCATGCCTCCTCACAGTCTGAAAGAACAAATACGCCTTCAATTTTCAAGTACGAGCTTTCCCTGAGGTGTTAGACCAAAGTGCATCTCAGAATGGCAGTAGGGCTCAATTCAGCCAGAAAACGTAACTTTTGACACAGAGCTCAGATTTGCAGAGAAGAACGACATATTCATGCTCCTCACAGTCTGAAAAGCACAAAACGCCCTTCACTTTTCAAGTATGAGCTTTCCCTGAGAAGTTAGACCAAAGTGCATCTCAGAATTGGCAGTAGGGCTCAATTCACCCAGAAAAAGTAACTTTTGACACAGAGCTCAGATTTGCAGAAGAAACACATATTCATGCTCCTCACAGTCTGAAAAGCACAAAAACGCCTTCACTTTTCAAGTATGAGATTTCCCTGAGAAGTTAGATCAAAGTGCATCTCAGAATTGGCAGTAGGGCTCAATTCAGCCAGACTAAGTAACTTTTGACACAGAGCTCAGATTTGCAGAAGAAACACATATTCATGCTCCTCACGGTCTGAAAAGCACAAAAACAGATTCAATTTTCAAGTACGAGCTTTCCCTGAGGAGTTAGACCAAAGTGCATCTCAGAATTGGCAGTAGGGCTCAATTCAGCCAGAAAACGTAACTTTTGAAACAGAGCTCAGATTTTCCGAAGAAACACATATTCATGCTCCTCACGGTCTGAAAAGCACAAAAACTCCTTCACTTTTCAAGTATGAGCTTTCCCTGAGGAGTTAGAACAATGTGCATCTCAGAATTGGCAGTAGGGCTCAATTCAGCCAGAAAATGTAACTTTTGACACAGAGCTCAGATTTGCAGAAGAAACACATATTCATGCTCCTCACAGTCTGAAAAGAACAAATACGCCTTCAATTTTCAAGTACGAGCTTTCCCTGAGGTGTTAGACCAAAGTGCATCTCAGAATTGCAGTAGGGCTCAATTCAGCCAGAAAACATAACATTTGACACAGAGCTCAGATTTGCAGAAGAAAACACATATTCATGCTCCTCACAGTCTGAAAAGAACAAATACGCCTTCAATTTTCAAGTACGAGCTTTCCCTGAGGTGTTAGACCAAAGTGCATCTCAGAATTGGCAGTAGGGCTCAATTCAGCCAGAAAACGTAACTTTTGACACAGAGCTCAGATTTGCAGAAGAACGACATATTCATGCTCCTCACAGTCTGAAAAGCACAAAAACGCCTTCACTTTTCAAGTATGAGCTTTCCCTGGAGAAGTTAGACCAAAGTGCATCTCAGAATTGGCAGTAGGGCTCAATTCACCCAGAAAAAGTAACTTTTGACACAGAGCTCAGATTTGCAGAAGAACCACATATTCATGCTCCTCACAGTCTGAAAAGCACAAAAACGCCTTCACTTTTCAAGTATGAGTTTCCCTGAGAAGTTAGATCAAAGTGCATCTCAGAATTGGCAGTAGGGCTCAATTCAGCCAGACTAAGTAACTTTTGACACAGAGCTCAGATTTGCAGAAGAAACACATATTCATGCTCCTCACGGTCTGAAAAGCACAAAAACAGATTCAATTTTCAAGTACGAGCTTTCCCTGAGGAGTTAGACCAAAGTGCATCTCAGAATTGGCAGTAGGGCTCAATTCAGCCAGAAACGTAACTTTTGAAACAGAGCTCAGATTTTCCGAAGAAACACATATTCATGCTCCTCACGGTCTGAAAAGCACAAAAACGCATTCACTTTTCAAGTATGAGCTTTCCCTGAGGAGTTAGAACAATGTGCATCTCAGAATTGCAGTAGGGCTCAATTCAGCCAGGAAAATGTAACTTTTGACACAGAGCTCAGATTTGCAGAAGAAACACATATTCATGCTCCTCACAGTCTGAAAAGAACAAATACGCCTTCAATTTTCAAGTACGCAGCTTTCCCTGAGGTGTTAGACCAAAGTGCATCTCAGAATTGGCAGTAGGGCTCAATTCAGCCAGAAAACATAACATTTGACACAGAGCTCAGATTTGCAGAAGAAACACATATTCATGCTCCTCACAGTCTGAAAAGAACAAATACGCCTTCAATTTTCAAGTACGAGCTTTCCCTGAGGTGTTAGACCAAAGTGCATCTCAGAATTGGCAGTAGGGCTCAATTCAGCCAGAAAACGTAACTTTTGACACAGAGCTCAGATTTGCAGAAGAACGACATATTCATAGCTCCCTCACAGTCTGAAAAGCACAAAAACGCCTTCACTTTTCAAGTATGAGCTTTCCTGAGAAGTTAGACCAAAGTGCATCTCAGAATTGGCAGTAGGGCTCAAATTCAGCCAGAAAACATAACATTTGACACAGAGCTCAGATTTGCAGAAGAAACACATATTCATGCTCCTCACAGTCCTGAAAAGCACAAATACGCCTTCAATTTTCAAGTACGAGATTTCCCTGAGGTGTTAGACCAAAGTGCATCTCAGAATTGGCAGTAGGGCTCAATTCAGCCAGAAAACGTAACATTTGACACAGAGCTCAGATTTGCAGAAGAAACACATATCATAGCTCCTCACAGTCTGAAAAGAACAAATACGCCTTCAATTTTCAAGTACGAGCTTTCCCTGAGGTGTTAGACCAAAGTGCATCTCAGAATTGGCAGTAGGGCTCAATTCAGCCAGAAAACGTAACTTTTGACACAGAGCTCAGATTTGCAGAAGAACGACATATTCATGCTCCTCACAGTCTGAAAAGCACAAAAACGCCTTCACTTTTCAAGTATGAGCTTTCCCTGAGAAGTTAGATCAAAGTGCATCTCAGAATTGGCAGTAGGGCTCAATTCACCCAGAAAAAGTAACTTTTTGACACAGAGCTCAGATTTGCAGAAGAAACACATATTCATGCTCCTCACGGTCTGAAAAGCACAAAAACAGATTCAATTTTCCAAGTACGAGCTTTCCCTGAGGAGTTAGACCAAAGTGCATCTCAGAATTGGCAGTAGGGCTCAATTCAGCCAGAAAATGTAACTTTTGACACAGAGCTCAGATTTGCAGAAGAAACACATATTCATGCTCCTCACAGTCTGAAAAGAACAAATACGCCTTCAATTTTCAAGTACGAGCTTTCCCTGAGGTGTTAGACCAAAGTGCATCTCAGAATTGGCAGTAGGGCTCAATTCAGCCAGAAAATGTAACTTTTGACACCAGAGCTCAGATTTGCAGAAGAAACACATATTCATGCTCCTCACAGTCTGAAAGAACAAATACGCCTTCAATTTTCAAGTACGAGCTTTCCCTGAGGTGTTAGACCAAAGTGCATCTCAGAATTGG
The DNA here is from genome assembly GCF_029215685.1 of Pituophis catenifer annectens. NCBI lineage: Eukaryota > Metazoa > Chordata > Lepidosauria > Squamata > Colubridae > Pituophis > Pituophis catenifer. Next base: position 2,722 of record NW_027257071.1, on the reverse strand, counting down.
CAGTAGGGCTCAATTCAGCCAGAAAACATAACATTTGACACAGAGCTCAGATTTGCAAAAGAAACACATATTCATGCTCCTCACGGTCTGAAAAGCACAAAAACGCCTTCAATTTTCAAGTTCGAGCTTTCCCATGAGGAGTTAGACAAAAGTGCATCTCAGAATTAGGCAGTAGGGCTCAATTCAGCCAGACTAAGTAACTTTTGACACAGAGCTCAGATTTTCTGAGAAACACATATTCATGCTCCTCACCAGTCTGAAAAGCACAAATACGCCTTCATTTTTCAAGTACGAGCTTTCCCTGAGGAGTTAGACAAAGTGCATCTCAGAATTGGCAGTATGGCTCAATTCAGCCAGAAAACGTAACATTTGACAAAGAGCTCAGATTTGCAGAAGAAACACATATTCATGCTCCTCACGGTCTGAAAAGAACAAATACGCCTTCAATTTTCAAGTACGAGCTTTCCCTGAGGTGTTAGACCAAAGTGCATCTCAGAATTGGCAGTAGGGCTCAATTCAGCTCCAGAAAACATAACATTTGACACAGAGCTCAGATTGCAAAAGAAACACATATTCATGCTCCTCACGGTTCTGAAAAGCACAAAAAACGCCTTCAATTTTCAAGTTCGAGCTTTCCATGAGGAGTTAGACAAAAGTGCATCTCAGAATTGGCAGTAGGGCTCAATTCAGCCAGACTAAGTAACTTTTGACACAGAGCTCAGATTTGCAGAAGAAACACTTATTCATGCTCCTCACGGTCTGAAAAGCACAAAAACAGATTCAATTTTCAAGTACGAGCTTTCCCTGAGGAGTTAGACCAAGTGCATCTCAGAATTGGCAGTAGGGCTCAATTCAGCCAGAAAACATAACTTTTGAAACAGAGCTCAGATTTTCCGAAGAAACACATATTCATGCTCCTCACGGTCTGAAAAGCACAAAAACGCCTTCACTTTTCAAGTATGAGCTTTCCCTGAGGAGTTAGAACAATGTGCATATCAGAATTGGCAGTAGGGCTCAATTCAGCCAGAAAATGTAACTTTTGACACAGAGCTCAGATTTGCAGAAGAAACACATATTCATTGCTCCTCACAGTCTGAAAAGCACAAAAACGCCTTCAATTTTCAAGTACGAGGTTTCCCCTGAGGAGTTAGACCAAAGTGCATCTCAGAATTGGCAGTAGGGCTCAATTCAGCCAGAAAACATAACATTTGACACAGAGCTCAGATTTGCAGAAGAAACACATATTCATGCTCCTCACAGTCCTGAAAAGCACAAATACGCCTTCAATTTTCAAGTACGAGCTTTCCCTGAGGTGTTAGACAAAGTGCATCTCAGAATTGGCAGTAGGGCTCAATTCAGCCAGAAAACGTAACATTTGACACAGAGCTCAGATTTGCAGAAGAAACACATATTCATGCTCCTCACAGTCTGAAAAGAACAAATACGCCTTCAATTTTCAAGTACGAGCTTTCCCTGAGGTGTTAGACCAAAGTGCATCTCAGAATTGGCAGTAGGGCTCAATTCAGCCAGAAAACGTAACTTTTGACACAGAGCTCAGATTTGCAGAAGAACGACATATTCATGCTCCTCACAGTCTGAAAAGCACAAAAACGCCTTCACTTTTCAAGTATGAGCTTTCCCTGAGAAGTTAGACCAAAGTGCATCTCAGAATTGGCAGTAGGGCTCAATTCACCCAGAAAAAGTAACTTTTGACACAGAGCTCAGATTTGCAGAAGAAACACATATTCATGCTCCTCACAGTCTGAAAAGCACAAAAACGCCTTCAATTTTCAAGTACGAGGTTTCCCTGAGGAGTTAGACCAAAGTGCATCTCAGAATTGGCAGTAGGGCTCAATTCAGCCAGAAAACATAACATTTGACACAGAGCTCAGATTTGCAGAAGAAACACATATTCATGCTCCTCACAGTCTGAAAAGCACAAATACGCCTTCAATTTTCAAGTACGAGCTTTCCCTGAGGTGTTAGACCAAAGTGCATCTCAGAATTGGCAGTAGGGCTCAATTCAGCCAGAAAACGTAACTTTTGGAAACAGAGCTCAGATTTTCCGAAGAAACACATATTCATTGCTCCTCACGGTCTGAAAAGCACAAAAACCGCCTTCACTTTTCAAGTATGAGCTTTCCCTGAGGTGTTAGACCAAAGTGCAATCTCAGAATTGGCAGTAGGGCTCAATTCAGCCAGAAAATGTAACTTTTGACACAGAGCTCAGATTTGCAGAAGAAACACATATTCATGCTCCTCACAGTCTGAAAAGAACAAATACGCCTTTCAATTTTCAAGTACGAGCTTTCCCTGAGGTGTTAGACCAAAGTGCATCTCAGAATTGGCAGTAGGGCTCAATTCAGCCAGAAAATGTAACTTTTGACACAGAGCTCAGATTTGCAGAAGAAACACATATTCATGCTCCTCACAGTCTGAAAAGAACAAATACGCCTTCAATTTTCAAGTACGAGCTTTCCCTGAGGTGTTAGACCAAAGTGCATCTCAGAATTGGCAGTAGGGCTCAATTCAGCCAGAAAACATAACATTTGACACAGAGCTCAGATTTGCAAAAGAAACACATATTCATGCTCCTCACGGTCTGAAAAGCACAAAAACGCCTTCAATTTTCAAGTTCGAGCTTTCCATGAGGAGTTAGACAAAAGTGCATCTCAGAATTGGCAGTAGGGCTCAATTCAGCCAGACTAAGTAACTTTTGACA
>NW_027257070.1:40000-45000 GCF_029215685.1 Pituophis catenifer annectens | reverse complement strand
ATAGACGTCAGGATGGATAGATAGATAGATAGATAGATAGATAGATAGATAGATAGATAGATAGATAGATAGATACATGTCTGGATGTCTGGATAGATAGATAGATATATAGATAGATAGATAGATGATAGATAGATAGATAGATAGATAGATAGATAGATAGATAGATAGATAGATACATGTCTGGATGTCTGGATAGATAGATAGATAGATAGATAGATAGATAGATACATACATACATACATACATACATACATACATACATACATACATAAATGTCTGGATGTCTGGATAGATAGATAGATAGATAGATAGATAGATAGATAGATAGATAGATACATAAATGTCTGGATGTCTGGATAGATAGATAGATAGATAGATAGATAGATAGATAGATAGATAGATAGATAGATAGATAGATAGATACATAAATGTCTGGATATCTGGATAGATAGATAGATAGATATATATATAGATAGATGATAGATAGATAGATAGATAGATAGATAGATAGATAGATAGATACATGTCTGGATGTCTGGATAGATGGATAGATAGATAGATAGATAGATAGATAGATAGATAGATACATACATACATACATACATACATACATACATAAATGTCTGGATGTCTGGATAGATAGATAGATAGATAGATAGATAGATAGATAGATAGATAGATAGATAGATAGATAGATAGATACATACATACATACATACATAAATGTCTGGATGTCTGGATAGATAGATAGATAGATAGATAGATAGATAGATAGATAGATAGATAGATAGATAGATAGATAGATAGATACATAAATGTCTGGATATCTGGATAGATAGATAGATATATAGATAGATAGATAGATGATAGATAGATAGATAGATAGATAGATAGATAGATAGATAGATAGATAGATAGATAGACGTCAGGATGGATAGATAGATAGATAGATAGATAGATCGATAGATGATAGATAGACGTCAGGATGGATAGATAGATAGATAGATAGATAGATAGATAGATAGATAGATAGATACATGTCTGGATGTCTGGATAGATAGATAGATATATAGATAGATAGATAGATGATAGATAGATAGATAGATAGATAGATAGATAGATAGATAGATAGATACATGTCTGGATGTCTGGATAGATAGATAGATAGATAGATAGATAGATAGATACATACATACATACATACATACATACATACATACATACATACATAAATGTCTGGATGTCTGGATAGATAGATAGATAGATAGATAGATAGATAGATAGATAGATAGATAGATACATGTCTGGATGTCTGGATAGATAGATAGATAGATAGATAGATAGATAGATAGATAGATAGATAGATAGATAGATAGATAGATACATAAATGTCTGGATATCTGGATAGATAGATAGATATATAGATAGATAGATAGACGTCAGGATGGATAGATAGATAGATAGATAGATAGATAGATAGATAGATAGATAGATGATAGATAGACGTCAGGATGGATAGATAGATAGATAGATAGATAGATAGATAGATAGATAGATAGATACATAAATGTCTGGATATCTGGATAGATAGATAGATAGATAGATAGATAGATAGATAGATAGATAAATAGATAGATAAATAGATAGATAGATAGATATATAAATGTCTGGATATCTGGATAGGTAGATAGATAGATAGATAGATAGATAGATAGATAGATAGATAGATAGATAGATAGATAGATAGATAGATAGATAGATAGATAGATAGATAGATACATGTCTGGATGTCTGGATAGATAGATAGATAGATAGATAGATAGATAGATAGATAGATAGATAGATAGATAGATAGATAGATAGATAGATAGATAGATAGATAGATAGATACATGTCTGGATGTCTGGATAGATAGATAGATAGATAGATAGATAGATAGATAGATAGATAGATAGATAGATAGATAGATAGATAGATAGATAAATGTCTGGATGTCTGGATAGATAGATAGATAGATAGATAGATAGATAGATAGATAGATAGATAGATAGATAGATAGATACATAAATGTCTGGATATCTGGATAGATAGATAGATAGATATATATATAGATAGATGATAGATAGATAGATAGATAGATAGATAGATAGATAGATAGATAGATAGATAGATACATGTCTGGATGTCTGGATAGATGGATAGATAGATAGATAGATAGATAGATAGATAGATAGATAGATAGATAGATAGATAGATAGATAGATACATACATACATACATACATACATACATACATACATAAATGTCTGGATGTCTGGATAGATAGATAGATAGATAGATAGATAGATAGATAGATAGATAGATAGATAGATAGATACATACATACATACATACATACATAAATGTCTGGATGTCTGGATAGATAGATAGATAGATAGATAGATAGATAGATAGATAGATAGATAGATAGATAGATAGATAGATACATAAATGTCTGGATATCTGGATAGATAGATAGATATATAGATAGATAGATAGATGATAGATAGATAGATAGATAGATAGATAGATAGATAGATAGATAGATAGATAGACGTCAGGATGGATAGATAGATAGATAGATAGATAGATAGATAGATAGATAGATGATAGATAGACGTCAGGATGGATAGATAGATAGATAGATAGATAGATAGATAGATAGATAGATAGATAGATAGATACATGTCTGGATGTCTGGATAGATAGATAGATATATAGATAGATAGATAGATGATAGATAGATAGATAGATAGATAGATAGATAGATAGATAGATAGATACATGTCTGGATGTCTGGATAGATAGATAGATAGATAGATAGATAGATAGATAGATACATACATACATACATACATACATACATACATACATACATACATAAATGTCTGGATGTCTGGATAGATAGATAGATAGATAGATAGATAGATAGATAGATAGATAGATAGATAGATAGATACATAAATGTCTGGATGTCTGGATAGATAGATAGATAGATAGATAGATAGATAGATAGATAGATAGATAGATAGATAGATAGATAGATAGATAGATAGATAGATAGATAGATACATAAATGTCTGGATATCTGGATAGATAGATAGATATATATATATATAGATAGATGATAGATAGATAGATAGATAGATAGATAGATAGATAGATAGATAGATAGATAGATACATGTCTGGATGTCTGGATAGATGGATAGATAGATAGATAGATAGATAGATAGATAGATAGATAGATAGATAGATAGATAGATACATACATACATACATACATACATACATACATACATACATAAATGTCTGGATGTCTGGATAGATAGATAGATAGATAGATAGATAGATAGATAGATAGATAGATACATACATACATACATACATAAATGTCTGGATGTCTGGATAGATAGATAGATAGATAGATAGATAGATAGATAGATAGATAGATAGATACATAAATGTCTGGATATCTGGATAGATAGATAGATATATAGATAGATAGATAGATGATAGATAGATAGATAGATAGATAGATAGATAGATAGATAGATAGACGTCAGGATGGATAGATAGATAGATAGATAGATAGATAGATGATAGATAGACGTCAGGATGGATAGATAGATAGATAGATAGATAGATAGATAGATAGATAGATAGATAGATAGATAGATACATGTCTGGATGTCTGGATAGATAGATAGATATATAGATAGATAGATAGATGATAGATAGATAGATAGATAGATAGATAGATAGATAGATAGATAGATAGATAGATAGATAGATACATGTCTGGATGTCTGGATAGATAGATAGATAGATAGATAGATAGATAGATAGATAGATAGATAGATACATACATACATACATACATACATACATACATACATACATACATACATACATAAATGTCTGGATGTCTGGATAGATAGATAGATAGATAGATAGATAGATAGATGATAGATAGATAGATAGATAGATAGATAGATAGATAGATAGATAGACGTCAGGATGGATAGATAGATAGATAGATAGATAGATAGATAGATGATAGATAGACGTCAGGATGGATAGATAGATAGATAGATAGATAGATAGATAGATAGATAGATACATAAATGTCTGGATATCTGGATAGATAGATAGATAGATAGATAGATAGATAGATAGATAGATAGATAGATAGATAGATAGATAGATACATGTCTGGATGTCTGGATAAATAGATAGATAGATAGATAGATAGATAGATAGATAGATAGATAGATAGATAGATAGATAGATAGATAGATAGATAGATAGATAGATACATGTCTGGATGTCTGGATAGATAGATAGATAGATAGATAGATAGATAGATAGATAGATAGATAGATAGATAGATAGATAGATAGATAGATAGATAGATAGATAGATACATGTCTGGATGTCTGGATAGATGGATAGATAGATAGATAGATAGATAGATAGATAGATACATAAATGTCTGGATGTCTGGATAGATAGATAGATAGATAGATAGATAGATAGATAGATAGATAGATAGATAGATAGATAGATAGATAGATAGATACATGTCTGGATGTCTGGATAGATAGATAGATAGATAGATAGATAGATAGATAGATAGATAGATAGATAGATAGATACATACATACATACATACATACATACATACATACATAAATGTCTGGATGTCTGGATAGATAGATAGATAGATAGATAGATAGATAGATAGATAGATAGATAGATAGATAGATAGATAGATAGATAGATACATGTCTGGATGTCTGGATAGATAGATAGATAGATAGATAGATAGATAGATAGATAGATAGATAGATAGATAGATAGATAGATAGATACATAAATGTCTGGATATCTGGATAGATAGATAGATAGATAGATAGATAGATAGATAGATAGATAGATGATAGATAGATAGATAGA
>NW_027257070.1:7500-30000 GCF_029215685.1 Pituophis catenifer annectens | reverse complement strand
ACTAGATAAAATTATACACTCTCAAGCTTTGATATTTTAAATCTTTCTATAAATTTATTTAGCTGCTTAGCATTATTTATTTATTTATTTATTTATTTGTTTAAATTTCTATACCGCCCTTCTCCAAATAGGACTCAGGGCGGTGCACAGCCTAAGTAAAAACAAAGCATACAAAATTTAAAAAACAGTAATAAAATAATTAGATATTCTGGCCGTAAATTAAAACAACCCAATTTAAAACCAATTTAAAATTTAGCTCAAGCCAGCCCAGCTAGTTGAAATAAATAAGTTTTCAGGGCCCGCCGAAAAATCCGGAGGTCTGTTATTATACGTAACTCCGGGGGAAGGTTATTCCAGAGGGTGGGCGCCGTCACAGAGAAGGCTCTCCCCCTGGGGGTCGCCAGCCGACATTGTCTGGCGGACGGCACCCTGAGGAGGCCCACTCTGTGCGAGCGTACTGGCCGGTGGGAGGCTATTGGTGGCAGTAGGCGGTCTCGTAAGTACCCCGGCCCTGAGCCATGGAGCGCTTTAAAGGTGGTCACCAACACCTTGAAGCGCACCCGGAAGACCACCGGGAGCCAGTGCAGCTCGCGCAGGAGAGGTGTTACATGGGAGCGCCTCGTCGCCCCCATAATCCCCCGCGCGGCCGCATTCTGGACCAGCTGGAGCCTCCGGGTGCACCCCAGGGGGAGCCCCATGTAGAGAGCGTTGCAGTAGTCCAGGCGGGAAGTGACTAGTGCCTGAGTGACTGTGCGTAGAGAGTCCCGATCTAGAAAGGGGCGCAACTGGCGTATCAGGCGAACCTGATAAAAAGCCCCCCTGGCCACGGCCGTCAAATGATCTTCTAAAGACAGCCGTGCGTCCAGGAGGACGCCCAAGTTGCGAGCCCTCTCCGTGGGGGCGAGTGATTCGCCCCCAATAGCCAGCGATGGCGTCAGCTGGCTATATCGGGACGCTGGAAGCCACAGCCACTCGGTCTTGGAGGGGTTGAGTCGGAGCCTGTTTCTCCCCATCCAGGCCCGCACGGCCTCCAGGCACTGGGACATCACTTCAAGGGCATCGTTGGGGTGGCCTGGAGTGGAGATGTACAGCTGGGTGTCATCAGCGTACTGATGGAACTCCACCCCGAAGCCACGGATGATCTCACCCAGCGGCTTTACATAAATGTTGAACAGAAGGGGCGAGAGGACCGACCCTTGTGGCACCCCACAAGCAAGGTGCCTTGGGGTCGACCGCTGCCCCCCCCGTCAACACAGATTGCGACCGGTCAGAGAGGTAGGAGGAGAACCACCGCAGAACGGTGCCCCCCACCCCCAACCCCGCCAACCGGTGCAACATGATACCATGGTCGATGGTATCAAAAGCCGCTGAGAGGTCTAACAGGACCAGGATAGAGGAGCAACCCCTATCCCGAGCCCTCCAGAGATCATCCACCAACGCGACCAATGCCGTTTCCGTGCTGTGCCCAGGTCGGAAGCCGGACTGGAGCGGGTCTAGATAGACAGTTTCATCCAGGTACCGGGGAAGCTGTTGTGCTACCACACTCTCAACAACCTTCGCAACAAAGCGAAGGTTGGAGACTGGACGATAGTTAGCCAAAACAGCCGGATCCAGAGAGGGCTTCTTGAGGAGGGGCCTCACAACCGCTTCTTTCAAAGCGGCCGGCAGGACCCCCTCACTCAAAGAAGCGTTAACAATCTTCTGGAGCCAGCCTCGTGTCACCTCCCGGGAAGCCAGTACCAACCAGGAGGGACACGGGTCCAATAAACATGTGGTCGCATTCAGCCGTCCCAGGACCCTGTCCATGTCCTCGGGAGCCACAGGATCGAACTCCCCCCAGATAACACTCTCAAGACCTGCCTCAGTCATCCCGTCCGGACATACCCAGTCAGAGGCCAGCCCTTCCCGAATCTGAGCGATTTTGTCATACAGATACTGCACAAAGTCCTCAGCTCGGCCCTGCAAGGGGTCATCCCGCGCTTCCAGATGGAGGAGGGAGCGGGTCACCCTAAACAGGGCGGCCGGGCGATTATCTGATGACGCGATAAGAGCGGCAAAATAGCTAGATTTCGCCGCTTTTATTGCCACTAGGTAGGTCTTAATATGAGACCTCACCAGTGTTCGGTCGGATTCGGAGCGGCTGGTCCTCCAACTACTCTCCAGGCGTCTTTTCCGGCGCTTCATCTCCCTAAGCTCCTCGGAGAACCAAGGAGCTAGGTGAGTTCGGTGCCGGGTCAGAGGCCGCAAAGGCACGACACGGTCCAGGGCCCCGGCAGCCGCACTATTCCAGGCGGCCACCAGGTCCTCAGCCGAGTCGTGAGCCAGAGTCTCAGGAAATGGCCCAAGCTCCATCTGGAACCTATCAGGGTCCATCAGGCGCCTGGGGCGGAACCACCTGGTCGGTCCCGCCTCCCTGCGGCGGGGTGCAGCGGTTAGAAAGTCCAGTCGAAGGAGCGAGTGGTCAGACCATGACAAGGGTTCGATGACTATATCCCCTGTATCAAGGCCACTCGACCACTGACCAGAGACAAAAACTAAGTCCAGAGTGTGTCCACCCATGTGAGTGGGGTCATGAATTAACTGAGTAAGGTCCATGGCCGTCATGGAAGCCATGAACTCCCGAGCCACCTCAGACGTTTCGCCGACATAGTATAGTATAGTATAGTATTTACCAGTATTTTTATAGTATCTAAAGTTATAATTGCATTTAAAATTAAATATTCAAAAGTCTCTATTTATAGTATTTATAGTATTTTAAGTATTTAAGTATTTAAAAGTACAATATTTAGCCAAATTAATTGCTATATTGCTACATTCGATATATTGATTGTAAACTGATATTTTGATTTATATAGTATTGAACCATTTAATTTATATTTATTAAGCCAATTTAATATTTAACACATTTAAATAACACACTGTGAGGAGGAGATTAGAATTACAGTATAGATATTGTTATTGATTGCTCACTGGAAAACTAGCTATACCTGTCTATAAATTTAGAAGGAAAAAGTAGATACAGTAACATATATATACAAATATACATTTATATAAAATAATAATAATAATAATAAAAAAAAAGATAATAGAGGCGCTAACTGGCGAATGAAAATTTGGTGTAATATTGATAGGATAATTAGAGAGCAAAAGAAAATTTTGAAAGAAATGACAAGCATGGCATCCACAGTGGGGAAAACAGGAAAAAAGATCCCCTCTAATCCCACTATAGCGACAACCTCTCCGGCGACACAAAAATCAACAGAAAGCCTGGCAATGCAAACTCTGCAAGCATCATTAACTTTGATTCAAGAAACGATGATGGCAATGCAGGAAAAATTGTTAAATAACCATGTTGAATTAAAATCAGACATACATGCATTGGACCAGAAAATGAATGATATCCAAACATCAATAGTTAATAATGAAGTGCGAATTCAAAAAGCCGAAACAAGAATTGACCAAACTGAAAAGAAATTAGATATTGTGGACCAAACATTAACGAGCCAAAATAAAGAGATCGAAGATACAATAATTCAATTGGAGATGGACCGGGCTTCCTTCTATTTACGATTTCAGAATGTTGTCGAGGACAAAGAGGAAGACCTAGGTGAAAAGATGGCGGAGCTGATAGCTGAGGCACTTCACGAAGACAAACAGGCGATAATTAGGGAGCTGGACGACGTATATAGAGTCCAGACTAACTATGCAAGAAGGAACAAGCTTCCTAGAGAAGTACATATCCGCTTCGCACGGAAAAAAGTTAGAGATATTCTTTACAACATGGCAAGGGATGAACAGATTATATACCGAGGAAAAGAAATAATAATTTTAAAACAGATACCAAGAAGAGTCCGGGAGTTGAGGAAGGGATATAGATTTCTGGCCATACAGTTGAATAAAAGAAAGATACTATTTAGGTGGCTTCTCCCAGAAGGGATGCTAATAACCTGGCAAGGAAGAAAAATAAAAATAGAAAGCCTGAGTACAGCACAAGACTTCCTTGACCAGTTAAGAGGTGTGGAAGAAGAGCAGGGGAGCAAGGAAGAACTAGAAACAGCAGTAGTGGAGGAGGAAGCCCTACACCAACAGAACACAAACGAAGCAACTGTAGAGGAGAAGACAGAAGAAGAAGAAGAAGCCAAAGAGAAGAAAGCAAGACCAGTAAGGGCCGTAAGAAACAAACAAGAACCAACAATCAGATAGGGGTATAGAGATGAATGACTTGAAGCTAATATCTGTAAATGTTAATGGACTAAATGAATATAAAAAGAGGAAAAGAATATTAACAAAACTAGGTAAACAAAATGTTGATATAATGTGTTTACAAGAGGTACACATAAAAAAAGAAGAAAGTAAATGTCTAGAATACAAAAAATTTGGTCAAACATTTGATTCGCTGGCAGAGAAAAAGAAGAGGGGGGTGGCTATTTACGTAAAAAAAGGAATTGAAGCAGAATTGAAATTCAAAGATACAAAGGGTAGAATCCTTATGGTTGAAATTAAGAGAGGGAATTCCAAGGTATTATTAGTGGGCATTTATGCCCCGAATAAAAAACAGGGAGAATTTTTTAAGAAACTCCACGAACAATTAGTGAAAATGGCATATAATGAAATCTGTATGATAGGGGATTTTAACGGCATCGTGGACCCGGAGAAGGACCACAAGAGCAATAAAGTAAAAAAAAATAAAAGGACAAATTTACCGAGAGCTTTTTTTGAGTTAGTTGATGAATTGGATCTAATTGACATCTGGCGTACCTTGCACCCAAATGACAGACAATATACCTTCTTTTCAAACCCACAAAAGTCGTGGTCTAGAATTGACATGGCATGGGTCAGTAGGAGTTTGGGGTTAGAAATCGGAACAGCTGTAATTAAACCAAACGATTGGGCAGACCATAATCCATTGGAGATTAGATGGAAGCCTGTTCAGAGAAAATACCAACGGAGGTGGAGGTTTAATGCTAAATTACTGGGCGACAAGGACTGTATACAAAAATTTAAAGAAGAAATAAATTTTTTTTTCAAGGAAAATGAAAATAAAGGCACATCCCGTGCAATAGTTTGGGACACAATGAAGGCTTACCTGAGAGGAGTTGTGATTTCATACACCGCTCATAAAAATAAACAAGAAAGGAAGACCCTGGAAGACTATTTAAATCATATAGGAGAAGCAGAAAGAAAACTCCAAGATGATCCAGAAGACGAAGCAGCCAAAGAAAATTGGATGATGTGGAAGCATAAAGTAAATATCATGGAGCAAGAAGAGTTAGCACAAAGAATGAAAAGAACGAAACAATATCTTTTTGAGAACACTAACAAATCGGGGAGGTGGCTGGCCTATAAATTAAAAAAGGAAAATGAAAGGGGAATAATCCATACTTTAGAGGACTCTAAGGGCAAATTATTGACTAATGAGGAAGAAAAACGAGATAGGGTGAGAGAATATTACGAATTTTTATATAAAGAAGGGGAGACATCTGATGACAAAATAGAAAAGTATTTGATAAAAGCAGAACTCCCACAAATAACTGATGAAGAGAAAGAAATGCTTAATAGAAAGATTACAATTGAAGAATTAAAAACAGCCCTCTCCAAACTGAAAAACAATAAAGCCCCAGGACCTGACGGATTTCCAGGGGAAATATACAAAAAATTAGAAGAAATACTCCAACCGAAATTAGTAGAAATTTTTAATGACGCACTGTTGGACCACAAAATTCCAGAGTCATGGAAAGAGGCGCATGTCACACTCGTGCCGAAAGAAGGTGCCGACCTAAAACAAATTCAAAATTACAGACCAATTTCGCTTCTTAATACGGACTACAAATTATTCATGGGCATAATTGCGGAAAGAATGAAAAAGATTTTAAATAATTGGATATATAAAGACCAGAACGGATTTTTACCGGGGAGACAAATTAGGGATAACATGAGAATTGTGCTAGATACGCTAGAGTATTATGAGGAACACCCCGGGAAACAGATGGCTCTGATTTTTGTCGATGCTCAAAAGGCATTTGACAACCTAAATTGGAAATTTATGATTAAACAAATTGAGATTATGAAATTCGGAACAAATTTTGAAATGATGATTAAATCTATCTATAACAACCAAAAGGCGAGTATCCTGGTGAATGGGGATAGGACTAAAACATTTCAAATTAGTAAGGGAGTAAGGCAAGGCTGTCCCCTATCCCCTTTATTGTTCATTCTGGCCCTAGAAGTCCTTCTACGGAAAATTAGAGCTAACGATGAAATAACAGGATTGAAGATTAGGAAGGAGACTTATAAGACACAAGCATTTGCAGATGATGTTGCTCTAATCCTTGAAGACCCTATAGAGTCGGGACCTAAAGTATTGGAGGAATTAAGTAAATATGGAGAGGTGGCAGGCTTCATATTGAACAAAACTAAAACTAAAGTATTGATTAAGAACATAACAGAGAGTCAGCAAAACGAGATAGAAGAAGTATTAGGACTACAGGTTGCCAAAAAAATTAAATACTTAGGAATTTGGATTACATCAAGATGTTCGACTCTGAAAGACGATAACTATATTCCCCTAATTAGAAAAATAAAACAAGACCTAGATAACTGGAAAAAAATAAGATTATCACTTTTGGGCAAGATAGCCACAATTAAGATGAACATCCTCCCCAGAATATTATTTCTATTCCAAAATATACCAATAAATTTAGATAAAAAATTCTTTCTAGAATTAGACAAAATCATTAGAGAATTTATATGGGAGGGGAAAAAACCGAGATTTTCCATTAAAATTTTAAGAGGCAAAAGAGATATAGGTGGATTTGGACTCCCGGATTGGGAAACATACTATAGGTCAGCTAAGCTAGTTTGGATAAGAGATTGGATTACCCTGGAAAATGCGAGAATTCTTACTCTAGAAGGCCATGACTTGCAAAAAGGCTGGCATGCCCACATCTGGGAAATGGAGAAGAAAAAGAAGACATATTTCCATAGACATAAAATTAGAGATTCCTTGATACAAACATGGACCCAGATCAGACAAAAACACTACAAGAAAATCCCAAATTGGCTCTCAACGATGGAGGCCCTGACTCACCCAAATAGGTGGGAGAGGGAGAAAATGGCCAGATATAAAGATATTCTAGACGAAGGAGGGAGGCTTAAATCAAATGATACCTTACGAGAGCAAGGAATAACCTTAGATTGGTGGACCTACTCACAAGTAAAATCCAGATATCAGAGGGACAAAGAACAATACGGTCTAGAACTGGGACCAAATGGATTGGATAAAGTTCTGATGGGAACAAATAAAAAGATTCTGGCAAAATTATACAATTATCTGTTAAGCGATGAGAAGTTTGAAGATGTTACAAAGAATCAAATAATTGCATGGGAGAAAAATATAGGGTGCAATATAAATTTCGGGGAATGGGAGGAGGCATGGAATAGAAATCTTAAATTGACTAGAGCGGTGGCATATAAGGAAAATCATTACAAAATGTTTCATAGGTGGTACCTAGCCCCGGCCAGACTAGCGAAGATATATCCTAATATACATCCTAACTGTTGGAAATGTGGCCATGGCCAAGGCACCTTCTTTCACATGTGGTGGACATGCCCGGAAGCGAAAGGATATTGGAGTAAGATCAGGAGATGGTTACAGGAAATAATCAGGGAAGATATTGAATTAACACCAGAGATTTTCCTCCTGGGAATAATAAAGAAGCCATATAGAAAGGAAATGACACATTTAATGATCCATATAATTACAGCCGCTAGACTGGCATACGCACAGTTTTGGAAAGAGAAAACTCAACCACCAGAAGAGCTTACAATTAAGAAAATACTCGAATGCGCAGAGATGACTAAATTAACTTATGAATTAAATGATGAAAAGTCAGTATACTATATGGTGTGGGAAAGGTGGTACAAGTGGTTGCATGACAAAATGGAAGAAAGATCTAAGGTGTGTTAAATATTGGTTAAAAGTGAGTCAAAATATTAACAAGTATTATTTATGTAAATAGTTAAAACACTGCATATCCGATACAAATTGAAAATGTTTACTATATTTATGTGTTCTACGTTACTGTTTGAATGATTGTTTTGTTTGTTTGTTTGTTTGTTTGTTTTTTCCCATTCATTTCCTTTTTGTTCTGTAAAAATCTCAATAAAGTCTATTTAAAAAAAAAAAGAAACAGCACAAACTCAAAAAAAAAAAAAAAAAAGATAGATAGATAGATAGATAGATAGATAGATAGATAGATAGATAGATACATGTCTGGATGTCTGGATAGATAGATAGATAGATAGATAGATAGATAGATAGATAGATAGATAGATAGATAGATAGATAGATAGATAGATACATAAATGTCTGGATATCTGGATAGATAGATAGATAGATAGATAGATAGATAGATAGATAGATAGATAGATAGATAGATAGATAAATAGATAGATAAATAGATAGATAGATATATAAATGTCTGGATATCTGGATAGATAGATAGATAGATACATAAATGTCTGGATATCTGGATAGATAGATAGATAGATAGATAGATAGATAGATAGATAGATAGATAGATAGATAGATAGATAGATAGATAGATAGATAAATAGATAGATAAATAGATAGATAGATATATAAATGTCTGGATATCTGGATAGGTAGATAGATAGATAGATAGATAGATAGATAGATAGATAGATAGATAGATAGATAGATAGACAGATAGATAGATAGATAGATACATGTCTGGATGTCTGGATAGATAGATAGATAGATAGATAGATAGATAGATAGATAGATAGATAGATAGATAGATAGATAGATAGATAGATAGATAGATACATGTCTGGATGTCTGGATAGATAGATAGATAGATAGATAGATAGATAGATAGATAGATAGATAGATAGATAGATAGATAGATAGATACATAAATGTCTGGATGTCTGGATAGATAGATAGATAGATAGATAGATAGATAGATAGATAGATAGATAGATAGATAGATAGATAGATACATGTCTGGATGTCTGGATAGATAGATAGATAGATAGATAGATGATAGATAGATAGATAGATAGATAGATAGATAGATAGATAGATAGATAGATAGATAGATAGATACATGTCTGGATGTCTGGATAGATGGATAGATAGATAGATAGATAGATAGATAGATAGATAGATAGATAGATAGATAGATAGATACATACATACATACATACATACATACATACATAAATGTCTGGATGTCTGGATAGATAGATAGATAGATAGATAGATAGATAGATAGATAGATACATACATACATACATACATACATACATACATAAATGTCTGGATGTCTGGATAGATAGATAGATAGATAGATAGATAGATAGATAGATAGATAGATAGATAGATAGATAGATACATAAATGTCTGGATATCTGGATAGATAGATAGATATATAGATAGATAGATAGATGATAGATAGATAGATAGATAGATAGATAGATAGATAGATAGATAGATAGACGTCAGGATGGATAGATAGATAGATAGATAGATAGATAGATAGATAGATGATAGATAGACGTCAGGATGGATAGATAGATAGATAGATACATAAATGTCTGGATATCTGGATAGATAGATAGATAGATAGATAGATAGATAGATAGATAGATAGATAGATGATAGATAGATAGATAGATAGATAGATAGATAGATAGACGTCAGGATGGATAGATAGATAGATAGATAGATAGATAGATAGATAGATAGATAGATAGGTACATAAATGTCTGGATATCTGGATAGATAGATAGATAGATAGATAGATAGATAGATAGATAGATAAATAGATAGATAAATAGATAGATAGATATATAAATGTCTGGATATCTGGATAGGTAGATAGATAGATAGATAGATAGATAGATAGATAGATAGATAGATAGATAGATAGATAGATAGATAGATAGATAGATACATGTCTGGATGTCTGGATAGATAGATAGATAGATAGATAGATAGATAGATAGATAGATAGATAGATAGATAGATAGATAGATAGATAGATAGATACATGTCTGGATGTCTGGATAGATGGATAGATAGATAGATAGATAGATAGATAGATAGATAGATAGATAGATAGATAGATAGATAGATTGATAGATAGATAGATAGATACATAAATGTCTGGATGTCTGGATAGATAGATAGATAGATAGATAGATAGATAGATAGATAGATAGATAGATAGATAGATAGATAGATAGATAGATAGATACATGTCTGGATGTCTGGATAGATAGATAGATAGATAGATAGATAGATAGATAGATAGATAGATACATACATACATACATACATACATACATACATACATACATACATACATAAATGTCTGGATGTCTGGATAGATAGATAGATAGATAGATAGATAGAAAGATAGATAGATAGATAGATAGATAGATAGATAGATAGATACATGTCTGGATGTCTGGATAGATAGATAGATAGATAGATAGATAGATAGATAGATAGATAGATGATAGATAGATAGATAGATAGATAGATAGATAGATAGATAGATAGATAGATAGATAGATAGATACATAAATGTCTGGATGTCTGGATAGATAGATAGATAGATAGATAGATAGATAGATAGATAGATAGATAGATAGATAGATAGATAGATACATGTCTGGATGTCTGGATAGATAGATAGATAGATAGATAGATAGATAGATAGATAGATAGATAGATAGATAGATAGATAGATACATAAATGTCTGGATATCTGGATAGATAGATAGATATATAGATAGATAGATGATAGATAGATAGATAGATAGATAGATAGATAGATAGATAGATAGATAGATAGACGTCAGGATGGATAGATAGATAGATAGATAGATAGATAGATAGATAGATAGATAGATAGATAGATAGATAGATAGATAGACGTCAGGATGGATAGATAGATAGATAGATAGATAGATAGATAGATAGATAGATAGATAGATAGATAGATAGATAGATAGATACATAAATGTCTGGATATCTGGATAGATAGATAGATAGATAGATAGATAGATAGATAGATAGATAGATAGATAGATAGATAGATAGATAGATAGATAGATAGATGTCTGGATAGATAGATAGATAGATAGATAGATAGATAGATAGATAGATAGATAGATAGATAGATAGATAGATAGATAGATAGATAGATAGATACATGTCTGGATGTCTGGATAGATAGATAGATAGATAGATAGATAGATAGATAGATAGATAGATAGATAGATAGATAGATAGATAGATAGATAGATACATGTCTGGATGTCTGGATAGATAGATAGATAGATAGATAGATAGATAGATAGATAGATAGATAGATAGATAGATAGATAGATAGATAGATAGATACATAAATGTCTGGATATCTGGATAGATAGATAGATATATATATAGATAGATAGATGATAGATAGATAGATAGATAGATAGATAGATAGATAGATAGATAGATAGATAGATAGACATCAGGATGGATAGATAGATAGATAGATAGATAGATAGATAGATAGATAGATAGATGATAGATAGACGTCAGGATGGATAGATAGATAGATAGATAGATAGATAGATAGATAGATAGATAGATAGATAGATAGATACATGTCTGGATGTCTGGATAGATAGATAGATAGATAGATAGATAGATAGATAGATAGATAGATAGATAGATAGATAGATAGATAGATAGATACATGTCTGGATGTCTGGATAGATAGATAGATAGATAGATAGATAGATAGATAGATAGATAGATAGATAGATAGATAGATAGATAGATAGATACATGTCTGGATGTCTGGATAGATAGATAGATAGATAGATAGATAGATAGATAGATAGATAGATAGATAGATAGATAGATAGATAGATAGATAGATAGATAGATACATGTCTGGATGTCTGGATAGATAGATAGATAGATAGATAGATAGATAGATAGATAGATAGATAGATAGATAGATAGATAGATAGATAGATACATGTCTGGATGTCTGGATAGATAGATAGATAGATAGATAGATAGATAGATAGATAGATAGATAGATAGATAGATAGATAGATAGATAGATACATGTCTGGATGTCTGGATAGATAGATAGATAGATAGATAGATAGATAGATAGATAGATAGATACATACATACATACATACATACATACATACATACATACATACATACATAAATGTCTGGATGTCTGGATAGATAGATAGATAGATAGATAGATAGATAGATAGATAGATAGATAGATAGATAGATAGATAGATAGATACATGTCTGGATGTCTGGATAGATAGATAGATAGATAGATAGATAGATAGATAGATAGATAGATAGATAGATAGATAGATAGATAGATAGATAGATACATAAATGTCTGGATATCTGGATAGATAGATAGATATATAGATAGATAGATAGATGATAGATAGATAGATAGATAGATAGATAGATAGATAGATAGACGTCAGGATGGATAGATAGATAGATAGATAGATAGATAGATAGATAGATAGATGATAGATAGACGTCAGGATGGATAGATAGATAGATAGATAGATAGATAGATAGATAGATAGATAGATAAATGTCTGGATATCTGGATAGATAGATAGATAGATAGATAGATAGATAGATAGATAGATAAATAGATAGATAAATAGATAGATAGATATATAAATGTCTGGATATCTGGATAGGTAGGTAGATAGATAGATAGATAGATAGATAGATAGATAGATAGATAGATAGATAGATAGATAGATAGATAGATAGATAGATAGATACATGTCTGGATGTCTGGATAGATAGATAGATAGATAGATAGATAGATAGATAGATAGATAGATAGATAGATAGATAGATAGATAGATAGATAGATAGATACATGTCTGGATGTCTGGATAGATAGATAGATAGATAGATAGATAGATAGATAGATAGATAGATAGATAGATAGATAGATAGATAGATAGATACATAAATGTCTGGATGTCTGGATAGATAGATAGATAGATAGATAGATAGATAGATAGATAGATAGATAGATAGATAGATACATGTCTGGATGTCTGGATAGATAGATAGATAGATAGATAGATAGATAGATAGATAGATAGATAGATAGATAGATAGATAGATAGATACATAAATGTCTGGATATCTGGATAGATAGATAGATATATAGATAGATAGATAGATGATAGATAGATAGATAGATAGATAGATAGATAGATAGATAGATAGATAGATAGATAGATAGATAGATACATGTCTGGATGTCTGGATAGATGGATAGATAGATAGATAGATAGATAGATAGATAGATAGATAGATAGATAGATAGATAGATACATACATACATACATACATAAATGTCTGGATGTCTGGATAGATAGATAGATAGATAGATAGATAGATAGATAGATAGATAGATAGATAGATACATACATACATACATAAATGTCTGGATGTCTGGATAGATAGATAGATAGATAGATAGATAGATAGATAGATAGATAGATAGATAGATAGATAGATAGATAGATAGATACATAAATGTCTGGATATCTGGATAGATAGATAGATATATAGATAGATAGATAGATGATAGATAGATAGATAGATAGATAGATAGATAGATAGATAGATAGACGTCAGGATGGATAGATAGATAGATAGATAGATAGATAGATAGATAGATAGATGATAGATAGACGTCAGGATGGATAGATAGATAGATAGATAGATAGATAGATAGATAGATAGATAGATAGATACATGTCTGGATGTCTGGATAGATAGATAGATAGATAGATAGATAGATAGATAGATAGATAGATAGATAGATAGATAGATAGATAGATACATGTCTGGATGTCTGGATAGATAGATAGATAGATAGATAGATAGATAGATACATACATACATACATACATACATACATACATACATACATACATAAATGTCTGGATGTCTGGATAGATAGATAGATAGATAGATAGATAGATAGATAGATAGATAGATAGATAGATAGATACATAAATGTCTGGATATCTGGATAGATAGATAGATAGATAGATAGATAGATAGATAGATAGATAGATGATAGATAGATAGATAGATAGATAGATAGATAGATAGATAGATAGATAGATAGACGTCAGGATGGATAGATAGATAGATAGATAGATAGATAGATAGATAGATAGATGATAGATAGACGTCAGGATGGATAGATAGATAGATAGATAGATAGATAGATAGATGATAGATAGACGTCAGGATGGATAGATAGATAGATAGATAGATAGATAGATAGATAGATAGATAGATAGATAAATGTCTGGATATCTGGATAGATAGATAGATAGATAGATAGATAGATAGATAGATAGATAGATAGATAGATAGATAGATACATGTCTGGATGTCTGGATAGATAGATAGATAGATAGATAGATAGATAGATAGATAGATAGATAGATAGATAGATAGATAGATAGATAGATAGATAGATAGATGTCTGGATGTCTGGATAGATAGATAGATAGATAGATAGATAGATAGATAGATAGATAGATAGATAGATAGATAGATAGATAGATAGATAGATACATAAATGTCTGGATGTCTGGATAGATAGATAGATAGATAGATAGATAGATAGATAGATAGATAGATAGATAGATAGATAGATAGATAGATAGATACATGTCTGGATGTCTGGATAGATAGATAGATAGATAGATAGATAGATAGATAGATAGATAGATAGATAGATAGATAGATAGATACATAAATGTCTGGATATCTGGATAGATAGATAGATAGATAGATAGATAGATAGATGATAGATAGATAGATAGATAGATAGATAGATAGATAGATAGATAGATAGATAGATAGATAGATACATGTCTGGATGTCTGGATAGATGGATAGATAGATAGATAGATAGATAGATAGATAGATAGATAGATAGATAGATAGATAGATAGATAGATACATACATACATACATACATACATACATAAATGTCTGGATGTCTGGATAGATAGATAGATAGATAGATAGATAGATAGATAGATAGATACATACATACATACATACATACATACATAAATGTCTGGATGTCTGGATAGATAGATAGATAGATAGATAGATAGATAGATAGATAGATAGATAGATAGATAGATAGATAGATAGATACATACATAAATGTCTGGATGTCTGGATAGATAGATAGATAGATAGATAGATAGATAGATAGATAGATAGATAGATAGATAGATAGATAGATAAATGTCTGGATATCTGGATAGATAGATAGATATATAGATAGATAGATAGATGATAGATAGATAGATAGATAGATAGATAGATAGATAGATAGACGTCAGGATGGATAGATAGATAGATAGATAGATAGATAGATAGATAGATGATAGATAGACGTCAGGATGGATAGATAGATAGATAGATAGATAGATAGATAGATAGATAGATAGATACATGTCTGGATGTCTGGATAGATAGATAGATAGATAGATAGATAGATAGATAGATAGATAGATAGAT
Organism: Pituophis catenifer annectens; assembly: GCF_029215685.1. Classification (NCBI taxonomy): domain Eukaryota; kingdom Metazoa; phylum Chordata; class Lepidosauria; order Squamata; family Colubridae; genus Pituophis; species Pituophis catenifer. Next base: position 14,333 of record NW_027257070.1, on the reverse strand, counting down.
AGATAGATAGATAGATAGATAGATAGATAGATAGATACATGTCTGGATGTCTGGATAGATAGATAGATAGATAGATAGATAGATAGATAGATACATACATACATACATACATACATACATACATACATACATAAATGTCTGGATGTCTGGATAGATAGATAGATAGATAGATAGATAGATAGATAGATAGATAGATAGATAGATAGATACATAAATGTCTGGATATCTGGATAGATAGATAGATAGATAGATAGATAGATAGATAGATAGATAGATGATAGATAGATAGATAGATAGATAGATAGATAGATAGATAGATAGATAGATAGATAGACGTCAGGATGGATAGATAGATAGATAGATAGATAGATAGATAGATAGATAGATAGATGATAGATAGACGTCAGGATGGATAGATAGATAGATAGATAGATAGATAGATAGATGATAGATAGACGTCAGGATGGATAGATAGATAGATAGATAGATAGATAGATAGATAGATAGATAGATAGATAGATAGATAGATAGATAAATGTCTGGATATCTGGATAGATAGATAGATAGATAGATAGATAGATAGATAGATAGATAGATAGATAGATAGATAGATAGATACATGTCTGGATGTCTGGATAGATAGATAGATAGATAGATAGATAGATAGATAGATAGATAGATAGATAGATAGATAGATAGATAGATAGATAGATAGATAGATAGATACATAAATGTCTGGATGTCTGGATAGATAGATAGATAGATAGATAGATAGATAGATAGATAGATAGATAGATAGATAGATAGATAGATAGATAGATAGATAGATACATGTCTGGATGTCTGGATAGATAGATAGATAGATAGATAGATAGATAGATAGATAGATAGATAGATAGATAGATAGATAGATACATAAATGTCTGGATATCTGGATAGATAGATAGATATATAGATAGATAGATAGATGATAGATAGATAGATAGATAGATAGATAGATAGATAGATAGATAGATAGATAGATAGATAGATACATGTCTGGATGTCTGGATAGATGGATAGATAGATAGATAGATAGATAGATAGATAGATAGATAGATAGATAGATAGATAGATACATACATACATACATACATACATACATACATAAATGTCTGGATGTCTGGATAGATAGATAGATAGATAGATAGATAGATAGATAGATAGATACATACATACATACATACATACATACATACATAAATGTCTGGATGTCTGGATAGATAGATAGATAGATAGATAGATACATAAATGTCTGGATATCTGGATAGATAGATAGATAGATAGATAGATAGATAGATAGATAGATGATAGATAGATAGATAGATAGATAGATAGATAGATAGATAGATAGACGTCAGGATGGATAGATAGATAGATAGATAGATAGATAGATAGATAGACGTCAGGATGGATAGATAGATAGATAGATAGATAGATAGATAGATAGATAGATAGATGATAGATAGACGTCAGGATGGATAGATAGATAGATAGATAGATAGATAGATAGATGATAGATAGACGTCAGGATGGATAGATAGATAGATAGATAGATAGATAGATAGATAGATAGATAGATAAATGTCTGGATATCTGGATAGATAGATAGATAGATAGATAGATAGATAGATAGATAGATAGATAGATAGATAGATAGATAGATACATGTCTGGATGTCTGGATAGATAGATAGATAGATAGATAGATAGATAGATAGATAGATAGATAGATAGATAGATAGATAGATAGATAGATAGATAGATAGATGTCTGGATGTCTGGATAGATAGATAGATAGATAGATAGATAGATAGATAGATAGATAGATAGATAGATAGATAGATAGATAGATACATAAATGTCTGGATATCTGGATAGATAGATAGATAGATAGATAGATAGATAGATAGATAGATAGATAGATGATAGATAGATAGATAGATAGATAGATAGATAGATAGATAGATAGATAGATAGATAGATAGATAGATACATAAATGTCTGGATGTCTGGATAGATAGATAGATAGATAGATAGATAGATAGATAGATAGATAGATAGATAGATAGATAGATAGATAGATAGATAGATAAATGTCTGGATATCTGGATAGATAGATAGATAGATAGATAGATAGATAGATAGATAGATAGATAGATAGATAGATAGATAGATAGATAGATACATGTCTGGATGTCTGGATAGATAGATAGATAGATAGATAGATAGATAGATAGATAGATAGATAGATAGATAGATAGATAGATAGATAGATAGATAGATGTCTGGATGTCTGGATAGATAGATAGATAGATAGATAGATAGATAGATAGATAGATAGATAGATAGATAGATAGATAGATAGATAGATAGATAGATACATAAATGTCTGGATGTCTGGATAGATAGATAGATAGATAGATAGATAGATAGATAGATAGATAGATAGATAGATAGATAGATAGATAGATAGATACATGTCTGGATGTCTGGATAGATAGATAGATAGATAGATAGATAGATAGATAGATAGATAGATAGATAGATAGATAGATAGATAGATAGATAGATACATAAATGTCTGGATATCTGGATAGATAGATAGATATATAGATAGATAGATAGATGATAGATAGATAGATAGATAGATAGATAGATAGATAGATAGATAGATAGATAGATAGATAGATAGATACATGTCTGGATGTCTGGATAGATGGATAGATAGATAGATAGATAGATAGATAGATAGATAGATAGATAGATAGATAGATAGATAGATACATACATACATACATACATACATACATACATAAATGTCTGGATGTCTGGATAGATAGATAGATAGATAGATAGATAGATAGATAGATAGATAGATACATACATACATACATACATACATACATACATAAATGTCTGGATGTCTGGATAGATAGATAGATAGATAGATAGATAGATAGATAGATAGATAGATAGATAGATAGATAGATACATACATAAATGTCTGGATGTCTGGATAGATAGATAGATAGATAGATAGATAGATAGATAGATAGATAGATAGATAGATAGATAGATAGATAAATGTCTGGATATCTGGATAGATAGATAGATATATAGATAGATAGATAGATGATAGATAGATAGATAGATAGATAGATAGATAGATAGATAGACGTCAGGATGGATAGATAGATAGATAGATAGATAGATAGATAGATAGATAGATAGATGATAGATAGACGTCAGGATGGATAGATAGATAGATAGATAGATAGATAGATAGATAGATAGATAGATAGATAGATACATGTCTGGATGTCTGGATAGATAGATAGATAGATAGATAGATAGATAGATAGATAGATAGATAGATAGATAGATAGATAGATAGATAGATAGATAGATAGATAGATAGATACATGTCTGGATGTCTGGATAGATAGATAGATAGATAGATAGATAGATACATACATACATACATACATACATACATACATACATACATACATAAATGTCTGGATGTCTGGATAGATAGATAGATAGATAGATAGATAGATAGATAGATAGATAGATAGATAGATAGATAGATACATAAATGTCTGGATATCTGGATAGATAGATAGATAGATAGATAGATAGATAGATAGATAGATAGATAGATGATAGATAGATAGATAGATAGATAGATAGATAGATAGATAGATAGATAGATAGATAGATAGACGTCAGGATGGATAGATAGATAGATAGATAGATAGATAGATAGATAGATAGATGATAGATAGACGTCAGGATGGATAGATAGATAGATAGATAGATAGATAGATAGATGATAGATAGACGTCAGGATGGATAGATAGATAGATAGATAGATAGATAGATAGATAGATAGATAGATAGATAGATAGATAAATGTCTGGATATCTGGATAGATAGATAGATAGATAGATAGATAGATAGATAGATAGATAGATAGATAGATAGATACATGTCTGGATGTCTGGATAGATAGATAGATAGATAGATAGATAGATAGATAGATAGATAGATAGATAGATAGATAGATAGATAGATAGATAGATAGATAGATAGATACATGTCTGGATGTCTGGATAGATAGATAGATAGATAGATAGATAGATAGATAGATAGATAGATAGATAGATAGATAGATAGATACATAAATGTCTGGATGTCTGGATAGATAGATAGATAGATAGATAGATAGATAGATAGATAGATAGATAGATAGATAGATAGATAGATAGATAGATAGATAGATAGATAGATAGATACATGTCTGGATGTCTGGATAGATAGATAGATAGATAGATAGATAGATAGATAGATAGATAGATAGATAGATAGATAGATAGATAGATAGATACATAAATGTCTGGATATCTGGATAGATAGATAGATATATAGATAGATAGATAGATGATAGATAGATAGATAGATAGATAGATAGATAGATAGATAGATAGATAGATAGATAGATACATGTCTGGATGTCTGGATAGATGGATAGATAGATAGATAGATAGATAGATAGATAGATAGATAGATAGATAGATAGATACATACATACATACATACATACATACATACATACATAAATGTCTGGATGTCTGGATAGATAGATAGATAGATAGATAGATAGATAGATAGATAGATAGATACATACATACATACATACATACATACATACATAAATGTCTGGATGTCTGGATAGATAGATAGATAGATAGATAGATAGATAGATAGATAGATAGATAGATAGATAGATAGATAGATACATACATAAATGTCTGGATGTCTGGATAGATAGATAGATAGATAGATAGATAGATAGATAGATAGATAGATAGATAGATAGATAGATAGATAGATAGATACATGTCTGGATGTCTGGATAGATAGATAGATAGATAGATAGATAGATAGATAGATAGATAGATAGATAGATAGATAGATAGATACATAGATAGATAGATAGATAGATAGATAGATAGATAGATAGATAGATAGATAGATAGATAGATAGATAGATAGATAGATAGATAGATACATGTCTGGATGTCTGGATAGATAGATAGATAGATAGATAGATAGATAGATAGATAGATAGATAGATAGATAGATAGATAGATACATGCATACATACATAAATGTCTGGATGTCTGGATAGATAGATAGATAGATAGATAGATAGATAGATAGATAGATAGATAGATAGATAGATAGATAGATAGATAGATAGATAGATAGATACATGTCTGGATCTCTGGATAGATAGATAGATAGATAGATAGATAGATAGATAGATAGATAGATAGATAGATAGATAGATAGATAGATAGATAGATAGATACATAAATGTCTGGATATCTGGATAGATAGATAGATATATACATAGACAGATAGATGATAGATAGATAGATAGATAGATAGATAGATAGATAGATAGATAGATAGATAGATAGACGTCAGGATGGATAGATAGATAGATAGATAGATAGATAGATAGATAGATAGATGATAGATAGACGTCAGGATGGATAGATAGATAGATAGATAGATAGATAGATAGATAGATAGATACATAAATGTCTGGATATCTGGATAGATAGATAGATAGATAGATAGATAGATAGATAGATAGATAGATAGATAAATAGATAGATAAATAGATAGATAGATAGATAAATGTCTGGATATCTGGATAGGTAGATAGATAGATAGATAGATAGATAGATAGATAGATAGATAGATAGATAGATAGATAGATAGATAGATAGATAGATACATGTCTGGATGTCTGGATAGATAGATAGATAGATAGATAGATAGATAGATAGATAGATAGATAGATAGATACATACATACATACATACATACATACATAAATGTCTGGATGTCTGGATAGATAGATAGATAGATAGATAGATAGATAGATAGATAGATAGATAGATAGATAGATAGATAGATAGATAGATACATGTCTGGATGTCTGGATAGATAGATAGATAGATAGATAGATAGATACATACATACATACATACATACATACATACATACATACATACATAAATGTCTGGATGTCTGGATAGATAGATAGATAGATAGATAGATAGATAGATAGATAGATAGATAGATAGATAGATAGATAGATAGATACATAGATACATGTCTGGATGTCTGGATAGATAGATAGATAGATAGATAGATAGATAGATAGATAGATAGATAGATAGATAGATACATACATACATACATACATACATACATACATACATACATACATACATACATACATACATACATAAATGTCTGGATGTCTGGATAGATAGATAGATAGATAGATAGATAGATAGATAGATAGATAGATAGATACATGTCTGGATGTCTGGATAGATAGATAGATAGGTAGATAGATAGATAGATAGATAGATAGATAGATAGATAGATAGATAGATAGATAGATAGATAGATAGATAGATGATAGATAGACGTCAGGATGGATAGATAGATAGATAGATAGATAGATAGATAGATAGATAGATAGATAGATAGATAGATACATAAATGTCTGGATATCTGGATAGATAGATAGATAGATAGATAGATAGATAGATAGATAGATAGATAGATAAATAGATAGATAAATAGATAGATAGATATATAAATGTCTGGATATCTGGATAGGTAGATAGATAGATAGATAGATAGATAGATAGATAGATAGATAGATAGATAGATAGATAGATAGATAGATAGATAGATAGA
>NW_027257070.1:0-2500 GCF_029215685.1 Pituophis catenifer annectens | reverse complement strand
TAGATAGATAGATAGATAGATAGATAGATAGATAGATAGATACATGTCTGGATGTCTGGATAGATAGATAGATAGATAGATAGATAGATAGATAGATAGATAGATAGATAGATAGATAGATAGATAGATACATACATAAATGTCTGGATGTCTGGATAGATAGATAGATAGATAGATAGATAGATAGATAGATAGATAGATAGATAGATAGATAGATAGATAGATAGATAGATACATGTCTGGATGTCTGGATAGATAGATAGATAGATAGATAGATAGATAGATAGATAGATAGATAGATAGATAGATAGATAGATAGACGTCAGGATGGATAGATAGATAGATAGATAGATAGATAGATAGATAGATAGATAGATAGATAGACGTCAGGATGGATAGATAGATAGATAGATAGATAGACAGACAGACAGACAGACAGACAGACAGATAGATAGATAGATAGATAGATAGATAGATAGATAGATAGATAGATAGATAGATAGATACATGTCTGGATGTCTGGATAGATAGATAGATAGATAGATAGATAGATAGATAGATAGATAGATAGATAGATAGATAGATAGATAGATAGATACATGTCTGGATGTCTGGATAGATAGATAGATAGATAGATAGATAGATAGATGATAGATAGATAGATAGATAGATAGATAGATAGATAGATAGATAGATACATGTCTGGATGTCTGGATAGATAGATAGATAGATAGATAGATAGATAGATAGATAGATAGATAGATAGATAGATAGATAGATAGATAGATACATGTCTGGATGTCTGGATAGATAGATAGATAGATAGATAGATAGATAGATAGATAGATAGATAGATAGATAGATAGATAGATAGATAGATAGATAGATAGATAGATAGATAGATACATGTCTGGATGTCTGGATAGATAGATAGATAGATAGATAGATAGATAGATAGATAGATAGATAGATAGATAGATAGATAGATACATGTCTGGATGTCTGGATAGATAGATAGATAGATAGATAGATAGATAGATAGATAGATAGATAGATAGATAGATAGATAGATAGATAGATACATGTCTGGATGTCTGGATAGATAGATAGATAGATAGATAGATAGATAGATAGATAGATAGATAGATAGATAGATAGATAGATAGATACATGTCTGGATGTCTGGATAGATAGATAGATAGATAGATAGATAGATAGATAGATAGATAGATAGATAGATAGATAGATAGATACATAGATACATAGATACATAGATAGATAGATAGATAGATAGATAGATAGATAGATAGATAGATAGATAGATAGATAGATAGATAGATAGATACATGTCTGGATGTCTGGATAGATAGATAGATAGATAGATAGATAGATAGATAGATAGATAGATAGATAGATAGATAGATACATACATACATACATACATACATACATACATAAATGTCTGGATGTCTGGATAGATAGATAGATAGATAGATAGATAGATAGATAGATAGATAGATAGATACATACATACATACATACATACATACATACATACATAAATGTCTGGATGTCTGGATAGATAGATAGATAGATAGATAGATAGATAGATAGATAGATAGATAGATAGATAGATAGATAGATAGATAGATAGATACATGTCTGGATCTCTGGATAGATAGATAGATAGATAGATAGATAGATAGATAGATAGATAGATAGATAGATAGATAGATAGATAGATAGATACATAAATGTCTGGATATCTGGATAGATAGATAGATATATAGATAGACAGATAGATGATAGATAGATAGATAGATAGATAGATAGATAGATAGATAGATGATAGATAGACGTCAGGATGGATAGATAGATAGATAGATAGATAGATAGATAGATAGATAGATAGATAGATAGATAGATACATAAATGTCTGGATATCTGGATAGATAGATAGATAGATAGATAGATAGATAGATAGATAGATAAATAGATAGATAAATAGATAGATAGATATATAAATGTCTGGATATCTGGATAGGTAGATAGATAGATAGATAGATAGATAGATAGATAGATAGATAGATAGATAGATAGATAGATAGATAGATAGATAGATAGATACATGTCTGGATGTCTGATAGATAGATAGATAGATAGATAGATAGATAGATAGATAGATAGATAGATAGATAGATGATAGATAGACGTCAGGATGGATAGATAGATAGATAGATAGATAGATAGATAGATAGATAGATAGATAGATAGATACATGTCTGGATGTATGGATAGATAGATAGATAGATAGATAGATAGATAGATAGATAGATAGATAGATAGATAGATAGATAGATGATACATACATACATACATACATACATACATACATACATACATACATACAGACATACATAAATGTCTGGATGTCTGGATAGATAGATAGATAGATAGATAGATAGATAGATAGATAGATACATAGATACATGTCTGGATG
>NW_027257069.1:7500-15000 GCF_029215685.1 Pituophis catenifer annectens | reverse complement strand
GGTGAGTGAGTGAGTGAGTGAGGGAGTGAGGTGTGTGATGCGAGAGTGGGTGAGTTGGAGAGTGAGTGGTGAGTGAGTGAGGAGTTAGTGAGTGAAAGTTTGAATGAATGACAGTGAGGGAGTGAGTGATGAGTGAGTGAGTGAATGAATAAGTAAATAAATAAATAAATAAATAAATGAATGAGTGATGAGTGAGTGAGTGAATGAGTGGGTGAGTGAGTGAGTGATTAAAAGAATGCAAGAATGAGAGAGAGAGAGAGAGTGAGTGAGTGAGTGGGTGAGTGAGTGAGTGAGTGAGTGAGTGCTGAGTAAGTGATGAGTGAGTGGATGATAGAATGAGAGTGAGTGAGTGAGTGAGTGAGTGAGTGAGTGAGTGAGTGAGGGATTGAGTGAGTGAGTGAGGGATTGAGTAAGTGATGAGTGAGTGGATGATAGAATGTGAGTGAGTGAGTGAGTGAGTGAGTGAGTGAGTGCGTGAGTGAGTGAGTGAGTGAGTGAGTGAGTGAGGGAGTGCGTGAGTGATGAAAGAGTGAGTGAGTGGGTGAGTGGGTGAGTGGGTGAGTGGGTGAGTGGGTGAGTTAGTGAGTGAGTGATTAAAAGAATGAAAGAATGAGAGAGAGAGAGAGAGTGAGTGGGTGGGTTGATGAGTGAGTAGTATGGTGAGTTAGTTAGGGATTGGTATGTAAGTAATGAATGAGTAGGTGATGAGTGAGTGAGTGAGTGAGTGAGTGAGTGAGTGAGTGAGTGAGTGAGTGAGTGAGTGAGTGAGTGAGTGAGTGAGTGAGTGATGAGGAAGTGAGGAGTTAGTGAATTAAAGTTTGAATGAATGAGAGTGGTGAGTGAGTGAGTGAGTGAGTGAGTAAGTGAGTGAGTGAGTGAGGGATGGAGTAAGTGATGTGTGAGTGGATGATAGAATGATAGTGAGAGAGTGATTGAGTGAGGGAGTGATGGGTGAATGAAAGAATGGATGAATGAACGTGAGTGAGTGATGAGAGAGTGAGTGAGTGAGTGAGTGAGTGAGTGAGTGAGTGAGTGAGTGAGTGAGTGATGAGAAAGGGATGAGTGAGTGAATGAGAGTTTGAATGGATGTGAGTGAGTGAGTGAGTGAGTGAGTGAGTGAGTGAGTGAGTGATTGAGGGAATAAAAGAATGAAAGAATGAGAGTGAGTGAGTGAGTGAGTGAGTGAGTGAGTGAGTGAGTGAGTGAGTGAGTGATGAGTAAGTGAGGAGTTAGAGAATGAAAGTTTGAATGAATGAAAGTGATGGAGTGAGTGATGAGTGAGTGAGTGACTGAATAAGTAAATAAATAATAAATAAATAAATGAATGAGTGATGAGTGAGTGAGTGAATGAGTGGGTGAGTGAGTGAGTGATTACAAGAATGAAAGAATGAGAGAGAGAGAGAGAGAGTGAGTGAGTGAGTGAGTGAGTGAGTGAGTGAGTGAGTGATGAGTAAGTGATGAGTGAGTGGATGATAGAATGAGAGTGAGTGAGTGCGTGAGTGAGTGAGTGAGTGAGTGAGTGAGTGAGGGATTGCGTGAGTGAGTGAGGGATTGAGTAAGTGATGAGTGAGTGGATGATAGAATGTGAGTGAGTGAGTGAGTGAGTGAGTGAGTGAGTGAGTGAGTGAGTGAGTGAGTGAGTGAGGGAGTGCGTGTGTGATGCAAGAGTGAGTGAGTGGGTGAGTGGGTGAGTGGGTGAGTGGGTGAGTGGGTGAGTGGGTGAGTTAGTGAGTGAGTGATTAACAGACTGAAAGAATGAGAGAGAGAGAGAGAGTGAGTGGGTGGGTGATGAGTGAGTAGTATGGTGAGTTAGTTAGGGATGGTATGTAAGTAATGAATGAGTAGGTGATGAGTGAGTGAGTGAGTGAGTGAGTGAGTGAGTGAGTGAGTGATGAGTGAGTGAGTGAGTGAGTGAGTGAGTGAGTGAGTGAGTGAGTGAGTGATCGAGGAAGTGAGGAGTTAGTGAATTAACGTTTGAATGACTGAGAGTGAGTGAGAGAGTGATTGAGTGAGGGAGTGATGGGTGAATGAAAGAATGGATGGATGAATGAAAGTGAGTGAGTGAGTGAGTGCGTGAGTGAGTGAGTGAGTGAGTGAGTGAGTGATGAGTAAGTGAGGAGTTAGAGAATGAGGGTTTGAATGAATGAAAGTGAGGGAGTGAGTGATGAGTGAGTGAGTGAGTGAGTGATGAGAAAGGGATGAGTGAGTGAATGAGAGTTTGAATGGATGCTGAGTGAGTGAGTGAGTGAGTGAGTGAGTGAGTGAGTGAGTGAGTGAGTGAGGGAATAAAAAGAATGAAAGAATGAGAGTGAGTGAGTGAGTGAGTGAGTGAGTGAGTGAGTGAGTGAGTGATGAGTAAGTGAGGAGTTAGAGAATGAAAGTTTGAATGAATGAAGTGAGGGAGTGAGTGATGAGTGAGTGAGTGAGTGCTGAGAAAGGGATGAGTGAGTGAATGAGAGTTTGAATGGATGTGCGTGAGTGAGTGAGTGGGTGAGTGAGTGGTGAGTGAGTGAGTGCGTGAGTGAGTGAGTGAGTGAGTGAGTGATGCGTGGGTGAGTGGGTGAGTGAGTGGTGAGTGAGTGAGTGAGTGAGGGAGTGCGTGTGTGATGAGAGAGTGGGTGAGTTGGTGAGTGAGTGGTGAGTGAGTGAGGAGTTAGTGAGTGAAAGTTTGAATGAATGCAAGTGAGGGAGTGAGTGATGAGTGAGTGAGTGAATGAATAAGTCAATAAATAAATAAATAAATAAATGAATGAGTGATGAGTGAGTGAGTGAATGAGTGGGTGAGTGAGTGAGTGATTAAAAGAATGAAAGAATGAGAGAGAGAGAGAGAGTGAGTGAAGTGAGTGGGTGAGTGAGTGAGTGAGTGAGTGAGTGATGAGTAAGTGATGAGTGAGTGGATGATAGAATGAGAGTGAGTGAGTGAGTGAGTGAGTGAGTGAGTGAGTGAGGGATTGAGTGAGTGAGTGAGGGATTGAGTAAGTGATGAGTGAGTGGATGATCGAATGTGAGTGAGTGAGTGCGTGAGTGAGTGAGTGAGTGAGTGAGTGAGTGAGTGAGGGAGTGAGTGTGTGATGAAAGAGTGAGTGAGTGGGTGAGTGGGTGAGTGGGTGAGTGGGTGAGTGGGTGAGTTAGTGACGTGAGTGATTAAAAGAATGAAAGAATGAGAGAGAGAGAGAGAGTGAGTGGGTGGGTGATGAGTGAGTAGTATGGTGAGTTAGTTAGGGATTGGTATGTAAGTAATGAATGAGTAGGTGATGAGTGAGTGAGTGAGTGAGTGAGTGAGTGAGTGAGTGAGTGAGTGATGAATGAGTGAGTAGAGTGAGTGAGTGAGTGAGTGAGTGAGTGAGTGATGAGGAAGTGAGGAGTTAGTGAATTAAAGTTTGAATGAATGAGAGTGAGTGAGTGAGTGAGTGAGTGAGTGAGTGAGTGAGTGAGTGAGTGAGTGAGGGATGGAGGTAAGTGATGTGTGAGTGGATGATAGAATGATAGTGAGAGAGTGATTGAGTGAGGGAGTGATGGGTGAATGAAAGAATGGATGAATGAAAGTGAGTGAGTGATGAGAGAGTGAGTGAGTGAGTGAGTGAGTGAGTGAGTGAGTGAGTGAGTGATGAGAAAGGGATGAGTGCGTGAATGAGAGTTTGAATGGATGTGAGTGAGTGAGTGAGTGACGTGAGTGAGTGAGTGAGGGAATAAAAGAATGAAAGAATGAGAGTGAGTGAGTGAGTGAGTGAGTGAGTGAGTGAGTGAGTGAGTGAGTGATGAGTAAGTGAGGAGTTAGAGAATGAAAGTTTGAATGAATGAAAGTGATGGAGTGAGTGATGAGTGAGTGAGTGAATGAATAAGTAAATAAATAAATAAATAAATAAATGAATGAGTGATGAGTGAGTGAGTGAATGAGTGGGTGAGTGAGTGAGTGATTAAAAGAATGAAAGAATGAGAGAGAGAGAGAGAGAGTGAGTGAGTGAGTGAGTGAGTGAGTGAGTGAGTGAGTGATGAGTAAGTGATGAGTGAGTGGATGATAGAATGAGAGTGAGTGAGTGAGTGAGTGAGTGAGTGAGTGAGTGAGTGAGTGAGTGAGTGAGGGATTGAGTGAGTGAGTGAGGGATTGCGTAAGTGATGAGTGAGTGGATGATAGAATGTGAGTGAGTGAGTGAGTGAGTGGAGTGAGTGAGTCGAGTGCGTGAGTGAGTGAGTGAGTGAGTGAGGGAGTGAGTGTGTGATGAAAGAGTGAGTGAGTGGGTGAGTGGGTGAGTGGGTGAGTGGGTGAGTGGGTGAGTTAGTGAGTGAGTGATTAAAAGAATGAAAGAATGAGAGAGAGAGAGAGAGTGAGTGGGTGGGTGATGAGTGAGTAGTATGGTGAGTTAGTTAGGGATTGGTATGTAAGTAATGAATGAGTAGGTGATGAGTGAGTGAGTGAGTGAGTGAGTGAGTGAGTGAGTGAGTGAGTGATGAGTGAGTGAGTGAGTGAGAGAGTGAGTGCGTGAGTGAGTGAGTGATGAGGAAGTGAGGAGTTAGTGAATTAAAGTTTGAATGAATGAGAGTGAGTGAGAGAGTGATTGAGTGAGGGAGTGATGGGTGAATGAAAGAATGGATGGATGAATGAAAGTGAGTGAGTGAGTGAGTGAGTGAGTGAGTGAGTGAGTGAGTGATGAGTAAGTGAGGAGTTAGAGAATGAGGGTTTGAATGAATGACAAGTGAGGGAGTGAGTGATGAGTGAGTGAGTGAGTGAGTGAGTGAGTGAGTGAGTGAGTGCGTTAGGGATTGAGTAAGTGATGAGTGAGTGGATGATAGAATGAAAGTGAGTGAGTGATTGATTGAGGGAGTGATGGGTGAATGAAAGAATGGATGAATGAAAGTGAGAGAGTGATGAGAGAGAGAGAGAGTGGAGTGAGTGAGTGAGTGAGTGAGTGAGTGAGTGCGTGAGTGAGTGATGAGTAAGTGAGGAGTTAGTGAATGAAAGTTTGAATGAATGAAAGTGAGGGAGTGAGTGATAAGTGAGTGAGTGAGTGATGAGAAAGGGATGAGTGAGTGAATGAGAGTTTGAAAGGATGTGAGTGAGTGAGTGAGTGAGTAAGTGAGTGAGTGAGTGAGTGATGAGTGAGTGGGTGAGTGAGTGGTGAGTGAGTGAGTGAGTGAGTGAGTGAGTGAGTGAGTGACGTGAGTGAATGAATGAATGAATGAATGAGTGAGTGAGTGAGTGAGTGAGAGAGTGAGGGAGTGAGTGAGTGAGTGAGTGAGTGAGTGAGTGAGTGAGTGAGTGATGAGAAGGGGATGAGTGAGTGAATGAGGAGTTTGAACTGGATGTGAGTGAGTGAGTGAGTGCGTGAGTGAGTGAGTGAGTGAGTGAGTGAGTGATGAGTAAGTGATGAGTGAGTGGATGATCGAATGAAAGTGAGTGAGTGAGTGAGTGAGTGAGTGAGTGAGTGAGTGAGTGAGTGAGTGATGAGTAAGTGATGAGTGAGTGGATGATAGAATGAGAGTGAGTGAGTGAGTGAGTGAGTGAGTGAGTGAGATGATGAGTGAGTGGGTGAGTGAGTGGTGAGTGAGTGAGTGAGTGAGTGAGTGAGTGAGTGAGTGAGTGAGGGAATAAAACGAATGAAAGAATGAGAGTGAGTGAGTGAGTGAGTGAGTGAGTGAGTGAGTGAGTGAAGTGAGTGAGTGAGTGTTGAGTGATTGGATGATAGACTGAAAGTGAGTGAGTGAGTGAGTGAGTGAGTGAATGAATGAATGAGTGAGTGAGTGAGGGAGTGAGTGAGTGATGAGTAAGTGATGAGTGAGTGGATGATAGAATGAAAGTGAGTGAGTGAGTGAGTGAGTGAGTGAGTGAGTGAGTGAGTGAGTGAGTGAGTGAGTGAGTGATGAGTAAGTGAGGAGTTGGTGAGTGAAAGTTTGAATGAATGAAAGTGAGGGAGTGAGTGATGAGTGAGTGAGTGAATGAATGAGTAATAACATAATAAATAAATAAATGAATGAGTGATGAGTGAGTGAGTGAGTGAGTGAGTGAGTGCAGTGAGTGAGTGAGTGAGTGAGTGAGTGGGTGAGTGGGTGAGTGGGTGAGTGCGTGGTGACGTGAGTGAGTGAGTGAGTGAGGGAGTGAGTGTGTGATGAGAGAGTGGGTGAGTTGGTGAGTGAGTGGTGAGTGAGTGAGTGAGTGAGTGAGTGAGTGAGTGAGTGAGTGAGTGATTAAAAGAATGAAAGAATGAGAGGGAGAGAGAGAGAGAGCGGGAGTGAGTGAGTGATGAGTGAGTAGTATGGTGAGTTGGTTAGGGATTGGTATGTAAGTAATGAATGCGTAGGTGATGAGTGAGTGAGTGAGTGAGTGCGTGAGTGAGTGAGTGAGTGAGTGAGTGGATGATAGAATGAAAGTGAGTGAGTGAGTGAGTGAGTGAGTAAGTAAGTGAGTGAGTGAGTGAGTGAGTGAGTGAGTGAGTGAGTGATGGGAAAGGGATGAGTGAGTGAATGAGAGTTAGAATGGATGTGGTGAGTGAGTGAGTGAGTGAGTGAGTGAGTGCGTGAGTGAGTGAGTGAGTGAGGGATTGAGTAAGTGATGAGTGAGTGGATGATAGAATGTGAGTGAGTGAGTGAGTGAGTGAGTGAGTGAGTGAGTGAGTGAGTGAGGGAGTGATGAGTGAGTGGATGATAGAATGAAAGTGAGTGAGAGATTGAGTGAGTGAGTGAGTGAGTGAGTGAGTGCGTGAGTGCAGTGAGTGAGTGAGTGAGTGAGTGAGGGATTGAGTAAGTGATGAGTGAGTGGATGATCGACTGTGAGTGAGTGATTGAGTGAGAGAGTGAGTGAGTGAGTGAGTGAGTGAGTGAGTGAGTGAGTGATTGGGTGAGTGAGTGAGTGAAGTGAGTGAGTGAGTGAGTGAGTGAGTGATGAGTGATTAGATGATAGAATGGAAGTGAGTGAATGAATGAATGAATGAATGAATGAATGAATGAATGAATGAGTGAGGGAGTGAGTGCGTGATGAGTAGGGGATGAGTGAGTGAATGAGAGTTTGATTGGATGTGAGTGAGTAAGTGAGTGAGTGAGTGAGTGAGTGAGTGAGTGAGTGAGTGAGTGAGTGAGTGAGGGAGTACGTGTGTGATGGGAGAGTGGGTGAGTGGGTGAGTGGGTGAGTGAGTGCGTGAGTGAGTGAGTGAGTGAGTGAGTGAGTGAGTGATTACAAGAATGAAAGAATGAGAGAGAGAGAGAGAGTGAGTGATTGGGTGATGAGTAGGTATGGTGAGTTAGTTAGGGATTGGTATGTAAGTAATGAATGAGTAGGTGATGAGTGCGTGAGTGAGTGAGTGAGTGAGTGAGTGAGTGAGTGAGTGAGTGAGTGAGTGATGAGGAAGTGAGGAGTTAGTGAATGAAAGTTTTGAATGAATGAGAGTGAGTGGGTGAGTGAGTGAGTGAGTGAGTGAGTGAGTGAGTGAGTGAGTGATGAGTAAGTGATGAGTGAGTGGATGATAGAATGAAAGTGAGTGAGTGATTGAGTGAGGGAGTGACTGGGTG